>NW_024734918.1:0-27748 GCF_018991925.1 Homarus americanus | reverse complement strand
TTTCTTATTCTCGATAAGGGGACTTTGTTATATTATTCATTAGGGGGTTGTTATACTCGATCAAAGAAGGGCGCTGTTATACTCGTCAAGGGCCTTTGTTATATCGATCAGGGGACTTTGTTATACTCGATCAGAGGACTTTGTTGCTCTCGATCAAGGGGCTTTGTTATACTCGATCGGGGACATTACTATACTATTAGGGGCCTTTGTTATACTCGATCGGTGCTTTTATGCTCGATCAGGGCCTTTATTATACCTTACCAGGGCCTTTGTTATACTGGGCTTTTGATGATATACTCGAACTAGGGAATTTGTTTATACTCGATCGCGAGGTACGATATACTCGATCCAGGGCCTTTATTATATCGACCAGGGGTTTGATATACTTTCGATCAGGGACATTGTTATACTCGATTAGGGGCCTTTGTTTTTACTCGACCAGGGTGCTGTTATGCACGACCAGTGGCGTAAGGCGCTCGATCAGGGTCTTTGTTATCCTCGATCAGGGGACTTTGTTATACTCGAGCAGGGGGCTTTGTTATACTCGATGAGGGGCCTTTGTTATACTCGATGAGGGGACTTTGTTATACTCGTCCAGGGGACTTTGTTATACTCAATCAATGAATTTTTTATACACGACCAGAGTACTTTGTTATACTCGATCAGGGGACTTTGTTATACTCGACCAGGGGACTTTATTATACTTGACCAATGGACGTTGTTATACTCAATGAGGGGCCTTTGTTATACTCGATGAGAGGGCTTTGTTATACTCGACCAGGGAACTTTGTTATACTCGATCAGGGGATATGTTATACTCGATCAGGGGACTTTGTTATACTCGATCGGGGAACTTTGTTATGCTTGATTAGGGGACTTTGTTATACTCAACCAGGGGAACTTTGTTATACTCGATCAGGGGACTTTGTTATACTCGACCAGGGGACTTTATTATATACTTGTCAATGGACGTTGTTATACTCAATGAGGAATAACTGTTATACTCGATGAGGGGCTTTGTTATACTCGACAGGAACTTTGTTATACTCGATCAGGGGACTTTCTTATAATCGACCAGGGGACATTTTTATACTTGACCAATGGACTTTGTTATACTCAATGAGGGGCCTTTGTTATACTCGATCAGGGGACTTTGTTATACTCGACCAGGGACTTTGTTGTTATAAGCGATGGGGACTTTTTATACTCGACCAGAGGACTTTGTTAAACTGATCAGGAGATATGTTATGCTCGATCCAGGGGACTTTGTTATACTCAACCTGGGGACTTTCTTAACTCAAACAGGGACTTTGTTGTACTCGATCAGGGGACTTTGTTATCTTGTGATTACTGGCCTTTGTTATACTCAATGAGGGGCCTTTGTTATACTCGATCAGGGGACTTTGTTATACTCGACCAGGGGACTTTGTTATAAGCGATCAGGGGACTTTGATATACTCGACGAGGAGACTTTTTTATACTTTATTAGGGGACTTTGTCATACTCGACCAGAGGCATTTGTTATACTCGATCGGGGGAGTTTGTTATAATCGTTCAGTGGACTTTCCTATATTTGACCAATTGACTTTGCTATACTCGATGAGGGGCCTTTGTTATACTCTATTAGGAGACTTTGTTATACTCGACCAGAGGACTTTGTTATACTCGATCAGGGGAATTTGTGATACTCGATTAGGGGACTTTTTTATACTCGACCAAAGGACTCTGTTATACTCGACCAGGGGACTTTGTTACACTCGACCAGGGACTTTTTTATACCTGACCAATGGACTTTGTTATACTCGATTAGGGGACTTTGTTACACTCGATCAGGGGACTTAGTTACACTCGGTTAAGGGGACTTTGTTATACTCGTCCAGGGGTCTTTGTTATAATCGATCAGGGGACTTTGTTATTCTCGATCAGGGGACTTTGCTATACTCGATCAGGGGACCTGTGTTATACTCGATCAGGGGACTTAGTTATACTCGACCAGGGGACATTGTTATACTCGACCAGGATACTTTGTTATACTCGATTAGGTGGCTTTGTTATACTCGATCAAGAGACTTTGCTATACTCGATAAGGGGAATTTGTTATACTCGATAAGGGGACTTTGTTAGACTCGAACAGGGGACATTGTTATACTCGACGAGGATACGATGTTATACTCGTTGAGGCGGCTTTGTTATGCTCGATCAAGGGACTTTGTTATACTCGATGAGGGTCCTTTGTTATACTCAATCAGGGACTTTTTTATACTCGACCAGAGTACCTTATTATACTTGATCAGGGGACTTTGTTATACTCGACTAGGGGCCTTTTTTGGACTCGACGAGGGGCCTTTGTTATACTCGATCATGGGACTTTGTTATACTCGGCAAGGGGACTTTGTTATACTCAATCAGGGACTTTTTTATAGTCGACCAGAGTACTTTATTATACTCGATCAGGGGACTTTGTTATACTCGACCAGGGGACTTTATTATACTTGACCAATGGACTTTGTTATACTCAATGAGGGGCCTTTGTTATATACGATGAGGGGGTTTGTTATACTCGACCAGGGGATTTTTTTTTACTCGACCATAGGACTTTGTTATACTCAATCAGGGGATATGTTATATTCGATCAGGGGACTTTGTTATACTCAACCAGGGGACTTTGTTATACTCGATCAGGGGACTTTGTTATATGCTGCTCAATCAGGACTTTGTTAAACTCCTATCAGAGGACTTTGTTATACTCGATCAAGGGTCTTTGTTTTCCTCGACCTGGGAACTTTGTTATACTCGATCAGGGGCCTTTGTTATGCTCCATCAGGGGGCTTTATTATACTCGACCAGCGGACTTTGATATAATAGATCAGGGGACTTTGTTATATTTGATAAGGGGACTTTGTTATATTCCATCACGGGACTTTGTTATACTCGACCAAGGGCCTTTTTCATACTCGATTAGGGGACTTTGTTTTACTCGATAACGGGACTTTGTTATACTCGATTAGAGGACTTTGTTATACTCGACCAGGGGCCTTTGTTATACTCGATTAGAAAACGTTGTTATACTCGACCAAGATACATTGTTGTACTCGATCAGGGAACTTTGTTATACTCCACCAGGGACTTTGTTATACTCGATCAGGGGATATGTTATACTCGATCAGGGGACTTTGTTATACTCGTCCAGGGGGCTTTGTTTTACTCGATCAGGGGACTTTGTTATACTCAATGAGAGGACTTTGTCTTACTCGATCAGGGCCCTTTGTTATGCTCGACCAGGGGACTTTGCCATACTCGATCAGGGGACTTTTGTTATACTCAATCAGGGGACTTTGTTATACTCTATCAGGGGAGTTTGTCTTACTCGATCAGGGCCCTTTGTTATACTCGACCAGGGGACTTTGTTAAAATCGATCAGGGGACTTTGTTATACTCGATTAGGGGACTTTGTTATACTCGATCAGGGGACTTTTGTTATACTCAATCAGGGGACTTTGTTATACTCGACCAGGGGCCTTTTTCATACTCGATTAGAGGACTTTGTTTTACTCGATAAGGGGACTTTGTTATACTCGATTAGAGGACTTTGTTATACTCGACCAGGGGCCTTTGTTATACTCGATTAGAAAACTTTGTTATACTCGACCAAGATACATTGTTGTACTCGATCAGGGGACATTGTTATATTCCACCTGGGACTTTGTTATACTCGATCAGGCGATATGTTATACTCGATCAGGGGACTTTGTTATACTCGACGAGAAGACTTTGTTATATTCGACGAGAAGACTTTGTTATACTCGATCAGGGGACTTTGTTATACTCGACCAGGGGACTTTGTTATAAGCGATCAGGGGACTTTTTTATACTCGACCAGAGGACTTTGTTAAACTTGATCAGGAGATATGTTATGCTCGATCAGGGGACTTTGTTATACTCAACCAGGGGACTTTCTTAACTCAAACAGGGGACTTTGTTGTACTCGATCAGGGGACTTTGTTATACTCGATTACTGGCCTTTGTTATACTCGATTCGGGGGCTTTGTTATACTCGACCAGGGGACTTTGCTATACTCGACCAGGGGACTTTGTTATATTCGATCAGGGGACTTTGATATACTCGACCAGGAGACTTTTTTATACTTTATCATGGGACTTTGTCATACTCGACCAGAGGCATTTGTTATACTCGATCGGGGGAGTTTGTTATACTCGTTCAGTGGACTTTTCTATATTTGACCAATGGACTTTGCTATACTCGATGAGGGGCCTTTGTTATACTCTATTAGTGGACTTTGTTATACTCGACCAGGGGACTCTGTTATACTCGATCAGTGGACTTTGTTATACTCGACCAGAGGACTTTGTTATACTCGATCAGGGGACTTTGTTATACTCGATCAGGGAACTTTTTTATACTCGAAAAGAGGACTTTGTTATACTCGACCAGGGGACTTTGTTATACTCGATCAGGGGACTTTTTTATACTCGACCAGAGGGCTTTGTTTTACTCGATGAGGGGCCTTTGTTATACTCTATTAGGGGACTTTGTTATACTCGACGAGGGGACTCTGTTATACTCGATCAGGGGACTTTTTTATACTCGACCATAGGGCTTTGTTTTACTCGATGAGGGGCGTTTGTTATACTCTATTAGGGGACTTTGTTATACTCGACCAGGGGACTCTGTTATACTCGATCAGTGGACTTTGTTATACTCGACCAGAGGACTTTGTTATACTCGATCAGGGGACTTTGTTATACTCGATCAGGGGACTTTTTTATACTCGACCAGAGGACTTTGTTATACTCGATCAGGGACTTTATACTCGACCAGAATCTGTTTTTCGATGAGGGCCTTTGTTATACTTTCGATCAGGGCTTTATTATCCTCGATCAGTGGACTTTTATACCTATTAATGGACTTTGTTATACTTACTCAATGAGGGCGCTGTTATACTCGGTGAGGACTTTGTTGCTCTTTCGACCGGGACATTGTTAAAGCCGATCAGGGGACTTTTATTCGACCAGGGACTTTGTTGTTATACTCCGGTCACGGGATATAGCCGCCTCGATCGAGGACTTTTGTTATACTCTCAACCAGGGCTTTGTTATACTCGATCAGGGGACTTTTTTATACTCGATCAGGGGACTTTGTTATATTCGATTAGGGGCCTTTGTTATACTCGATGAGGGGGCTTTGTTATATTCGACCAGGGGACTTTGTTATATTCGATCAGGGGATATGTTATATTCGATCAGGGGACTTTGTTATACTCGATCAGATGACTTTGTTATACTCGACCAAGGGACTTTGTTATACGCGATCAGGGGACTTTTCTATACTCGACCAGAGGACTTTGTTATCCTTGATCAGGGGATAGGTTATACTCGACCAGGGGACTTTGTTATACTCGAACAGGGGAATTTGTTATACTCGATCAGGGGACTTTGTTATACTCGGTTAAGGGGACTTTGTTATACTCGTCCAGGGGTCTTTGTTATACTCGATCAGGGAAATTTATTATACTCTATCAGGGGACTTTGTCTTACACGATCAGGGCCCTTTGTTTTACTCGACCAGGGGACATTGTTATAATCGATCAGAGGACTTTGTTATACTCGATCAGGGGACTTTTGTTATACTCGATCAGGGGACTTTGTTATACTCGACCAGGGGCCTTTTTTATACTCGATTAGGAGACTTTGTTATACTCGATAAGGGGACTTTGTTATACTCGATAAGGGGAATTTGTTATACTCGATAAGGGGACTTTGTTAGACTCGAACAGGGGACATTGTTATAGTCGATCAAGGGACTTTGTTATACTCGATGAGGGTCCTTTGTTATACTCGATGAGGGGCCTTTGTTATAGTAGATGAGTGGACTTTGTTATACTCGACTAGGGGCCGTTTTTGGACTTGACGAGGGGCCTTTGTAATACTCGATCAGGGTCTTTGTTATCCTCGATCAGGGGACTTTGTTATACTCGAGCAGGGGGCTTTGTTATACTCGATCAGGGGACTTTGTCATACTCGATCAGGGGACTTTGTTATACTCCACCAGGGAACTTTTTTAAACTTGACCAATGGACTTTGTTATACTCGATGAGGGGCCTTTGTTATACTCGATGAGGGGACTTTGTTATACTCGTCCAGGGGACTTTGTTATACTCAATCAGGGACTTTTTTATACGACCGTGCTGTGCCACTCTGATCAGGGGACTTTATACTCGACCAGGGGACTTTATATATACTTGACCAATGGGCGTTGTTATACTCAATGAGGGCCTTTGTTATACTCGATGAGGGAGCTTTGTTATACTCGACCAGGAACTTTGTTATACTCGATCAGGATATGTTATGTATGATCGAGGCTTTGTTACTCTCGATCGGGGACTGTTATGTGATTAGGGGACTTTTGTTATACTCAACCAGGGACTTTGTTATACTCGATCAGGGACTTTGTTATATACTCGATCAGGGGACTTTAATGCTCTTGTCCAATAGACGTGTTATACTCAATAGGGCCTTTGTTATACTCGATGAGGGGAACTTTGTTGCTCACTCTGACCGAACTTTGTTATACTCGATCAGGGGATATGTTATACTCGATCAGGGACTTTGTTATACTCGTCAGGGGCTTTGTTTTTACTCGATCAGGGGACTTTGTTATACTCAATCAGAGGACTTTGTCTTACTCGATCAGGGCCCTTTGTTATGCTCGACCAGGGGACTTTGCTATACTCGATCAGGGGACTTTTGTTATACTCAATCAGGGGACATTGTTATACTCTATCAGGGGACTTTGTCTTACTCGATCAGGGCCCTTTGTTATACTCGACCAGGGGACTTTGTTATAATCTATCAGGGGACTTTGTTATACTCGATTAGGGGACTTTGTTATACTCGATCAAGGGACTTTTGTTATAATCAATCAGGGGACTTTGTTATACTCGACCAGGGGCCTTTTTCATACTCGATTAGGGGACTTTGTTTTACTCGATAAGGGGACTTTGTTATACTCGATTAGAGGACTTTGTTATACTCGACCAGGGGCCTTTGTTATACTCGATTAGAAAACTTTGTTATACTCGACCAAGATACATTGTTGTACTCGATCAGGGGACTTTGTTATATTCCACCTGGGACTTTGTTATACTCGATGAGGCGATATGTTATACTCGATCAGGGGACTTTGTCATACTCGACGAGAAGACTTTGTGATACTCGACGAGAAGACTTTGTTATACTCGATCAAGGGACTTTCTTATACTCGACCAGGGGACTTTTTTATACTTGACCAATAGACTTTGTTATACTCAATGAGAGGCCTTTGTTATACTCGATCAGGGGACTTTGTTATACTCGACCAGGGGACTTTGTTATAAGAGATCAGGGGACTTTTTTATACTCGACCAGAGGACTTTGTTAAACTTGATCAGGAGATATGTTATGCTCGATTAGGTGACTTTGTTATACTCAACCAGGGGACTTTCTTAACTCAAACAGGGGCCTTTGTTATACTCGATGAGGGGGCTTTGTTATACTCGACCAGGAGACTTTGCTATACTCGACCAGGGGACTTTGTTATATTCGATCAGGGGACTTTGATATACTCGACGAGGACACTTTTTTATACTTTATCAGGGGACTTTGTCATACTCGACCAGAGGCATTTGTTATACTCGATCGGGGGAGTTTGTTATACTCGTTCAGTGGACTTTCCTATATTTGACCAATGGACTTTGCTATACTCGATGAGGGGCCTTTGTTATACTCTATTAGGAGACTTTGTTATACTCGACCAGAGGACTTTGTTATACTCTATCAGGGGACTTTGTTATACTCGATCAGGGGACTTTTTTATACTCGACCAGAAGACTTTGTTATACTCGACCAGGGGACTTTGTTACACTCCACCAGGGGACTTTTTTATACCTGACCAATGGACTTTGTTATACTCGATTAGGGGACTTTGTTACACTCGATCAGGGGACTTAGTTATATTCGGTTAAGGGGACTTTGTTATACTCCTCCAGGGGTCTTTGTTATAATCGATCAGGGGACTTTTTTATTCTCGATCAGGGGACTTTGCTATACTCGATCAGGGGACCTGTGTTATACTCGATCAGGTGACTTTGTTATACTCGACCAGGGGACATTGTTATACTCGACCAGGATACTTTGTTATACTCGATTAGGCGGCTTTGTTATACTCGATCAAGAGACTTTGTTATACTCGATAAGGGGAATTTGTTATACTCGATAAGGGGACTTTGTTAGACTCGAACAGGGGACATTGTTATACTCGACGAGGATACTTTGTTATACTCGATTAGGCGGCTTTGTTATACACGATCAAGGGACTTTGTTATACTCGATGAGGGTCCTTTGTTATACTCAATCAGGGACTTTTTTATACTCGACCAGAGTACCTTATTATACTTGATCAGGGGACTTTGTTATACTCGACTAGGGGCCTTTTTTGGACTCGACGAGGGGCCTTTGTTATACTCGATCAGGGGACTTTGTTATACTCGGCAAGGGGACTTTGTTATACTCAATCAGGGACTTTTTTATAGTCGACCAGAGTACTTTATTATACTCGATCAGGGGACTGTGTTATACTCGACCAGGGGACTATATTATACTTGACCAATGGACTTTGTTATACTCAATGAGGGGCCTTTGTTATATTCGATGAGGGGACTTTGTTATACTCGACCAGGGGACTTTTTTTTACTCGACCATAGGACTTTGTTATACTCAATCAGGGGATATGTTATATTCGATCAGGGGACTTTGTTATACTCGATCAGGGGACTTTGTTATACTCGATAAGGGGACTTTTTATACTCCATTAGGGGCCTTTGTTATACTCGATGAGGGGGCATTGTTATACTCGACCAGGGGAATTTGTTATACTCGAACAGGGAATATGTTATACTCGATCAGGGGACTTTGTTATACTCGAACAGGGGACTTTGTTATACTTGATTTGGGGACTAAGTTATACTCGATCAGGGGACTTTGTTATACTCGATCAGATGACTTTGTTATACTCGACCAAGGAAATTTGTTATGCTCGATTATAAAACTTTGTTATACTCGACCAGGAGACTTTGTTATACTCGATCAGAGACTTTGTTTTACTCCTGGGGACTTTTTATACTCGATCAGGGGATATGTTATACTCGATCAGGGGACTTTGTTATATATATACTCGTCCAGGGGCACTTTACTCGATCAGGGGACTTTGTATACTCCATCAAGAGGACTTTGTCTTCTCGATCAGAGCCCTTTGTTATGCTCGACCACGGAACTTCCTTATAATCGATCAGGGGACTTTTATTTATACTCAATCAGGGACTTTGTTAAACTCTATCAGGGGACTTTGTCTTACTCGATTAGGGCCCTTTGTTATACTCGACCAGGGGACTTTGTTATAATCGATCAGGGGACTTTGTTATACTTGATTAGGGGACTTTGTTATACTCGATCACGGGACTTTGTTATACTCGACCAGGGGACTTTGCTATACTCGATGAGGGGACTTTTGTTATACTCAATCAGGGGACTTTGTTATACTCGACCAGGGGCCTTTTTCATACTCGATTAGGGGACTTTGTTTTACTCGATAAGGGGACTTTGCTATACTCGATTAGAGGACTTTGTTATACTCGACCAGGGGCCTTTGTTATACTCGATTAGAAAACGTTGTTATACTCGACCAAGATACATTGTTGTACTGGATCAGGGAACTTTGTTATACTCCACCAGGGACTTTGTTATACTCGATCAGGGGATATGTTATACTCGATCAGGGGACTTTGTTATACTCTTCCAGGGGGCTTTGTTTTACTCGATCATGGGACTTTGTTATACTCAATCAGAGGACTTTGTCTTACTCGATCAGGGCCCTTTGTTATGCTCGACCAGGGGACTTTGCTATACTCGATCAGGGGACTTTTGTTATACTCAATCAGGGGACTTTGTTATACTCTATCAGGGGACTTTGTCTTACTCGATCAGGGCCCATTGTTATACTCGACCAGGGGACTTTGTTATAATCGATCATGGGACTTTGTTATACTCGATTAGGGGACTTTGTTATACTCGATCAGGGGACTTTTGTTATAATCAATCAGGGGACTTTGTTATACTCGACCAGGGGCCTTTTTCATACTCGATTATGGGACTTTGTTTTACTCGATAAGGGGACTTTGTTATACTCGATTAGAGGACTTTGTTATACTCGACCAGGGGCCTTTGTTATACTCGATTAGAAAACTTTGTTATACTCGACCAAGATACATTGTTGTACTCGATCAGGGGACTTTGTTATATTCCACCTGGGACTTTGTTATACTCGATGAGGCGATATGTTATACTCGATCAGGGGACTTTGTTATACTCGACGAGAAGACTTTGTTATACTCGACGAGAAGACTTTGTTATACTCGATCAAGGGACTTTCTTATACTCGACCAGGGGACTTTTATATACTTGACCAATGGACTTTGTTATACTTAATGAGGGGCCTTTGTTATACTCGATCAGGGGACTTTGTTATACTCGACCAGGGGACTTTGTTATAGGCGATCAGGACATACTCGACCAGGACTTTGTTAAGCAGTCAGGAATATGTTATATCGATCAGGGGACTTTGATATACTCAACCATGGGACTTTCTTGCTCAAACAGGGACTTTGTTGTACTCGATCAGGGGACTGTTATCGCGATTACTGGCCTTTGTTATACTCGATGTAGGGCTTTGTTATACTCGACCAGGACTTTGCTATATCGACAGGGGACTTTGTTATATTATTCGATCAGGGGACTTTGATATATGCTCGACGAGGGAGACTTTTTATCACTGTCAGTGGACTTTGTCATACTCGACCAGAGGCATTTGTTATACTCGATCGGGGGAGTTTGTTATACTCGTTCAGTGGACTTTCCTATATTTGACCAATGGACTTTGCTATACTCGATGAGGGGCCTTTGTTTTACTCTATTAGGAGACTTTGTTATACTCGACCAGAGGACTTTGTTATACTCGATCAGGGGACTTTGTTATACTCGATCAGGGGACTTTTTTATACTCGACCAGAGGACTTTGTTATACTCGACCAGGGGACTTTGTTACACTCGACCAGGGGACTTTTTTATACCTGACCAATGGACTTTGTTATACTCGATTAGGGGACTTTGTTACACTCGATCAGGGGACTTAGTTATACTCGGTTAAGGGGACTTTGTTATACTCCTCCAGGGGTCTTTGTTATAATCGATCAGGGGACTTTGTTATTCTCGATCAGGGGACTTTGCTATACTCGATCAGGGGACCTGTGTTATACGCGATCAGGGGTCTTTGTTATACTCGACCAGGGGACATTGTTATACTCGACCAGGATACATTGTTATACTCGATTAGGCGTCTTTGTTATACTCGATCAAGAGACTTTGTTATACTCGATAAGGGGAATTTGTTATACTCGATAAGGGGACTTTGTTAGACTCGAACAGGTGACATTGTTATACTCGACGAGGATACTTTGTTATACTCGATTAGGCGGCTTTGTTATACTCGATCAAGGGACTTTGTTATACTCGATGAGGGTCCTTTGTTATACTCAATCAGGGACTTTTTTATACTCGTCCAGATTACCTTATTATACTTGATCAGGGGACTTTGTTATACTCGACTAGGGGCCTTTTTTGGACTTGACGAGGGGCCTTTGTTATACTTGATCAGGGGACTTTGTTATACTCGGCAAGGGGACTTTGTTATACTCAATCAGGGACTTTTTTATAGTCGACCAGAGTACTTTATTATACTCGATCAGGGGACTTTGTTATACTCCACCAGGGGACTTTATTATACTTGACCAATGGACTTTGTTATACTCAATGAGGGGCCTTTGTTATATTCGATGAGGGGACTTTGTTATACTCGACCAGGGGATTTTTTTTTACTCGACCATAGTACTTTGTTATACTCAATCAGTGGATATGTTATATTCGATCAGGGGACTTTGTTATACTCAAACAGGGGACTTTGTTATACTCGATCAGGGGACTTTGTTATACTAGATAAGGGGACTTTTTATACTCCATTAGGGGCCTTTGTTATACTCGATGAGGGGGCATTGTTATACTCGACCAGGGGAATTTTTTATACTCGATCAGGGACTTTGTTATACTTGATTTGGGGACTAAGTTATACTCGATCAGGGGACTTTGTTATACTTGATTTGGGGACTAATTTATACTCGATCAGGGGACTTTGTTATACTCGGTCAGATGACTTTGTTATACTCGACCAAGGAAATTTGTTATGCTCGATTAAAAAACTTTGTTATACTCGACCAGGAGACTTTGTTATACTCGATCAGGGGACTTTGTTATACTCCACCAGGGACTTTTTTATACTCGATCAGGATATGTTATACTCGATCAGGGACTTTGTTATATACTCGTCCAGGGGCTTTGTTTTTACTCGATCAGGGGACTTTGTTATACTCCATCAGAGGACTTTGTCTTACTCGATCAGGGCCCTTTGTTATGCTCGACCACGGGACTTTGCTATAATCGATCAGGGGACTTTTGTTATACTCAATCAGGGACTTTGTTAAACTCTATCAGGGACTTTGTCATACTCGATTAGGGGCCCTTTGTTATACTCGACCAGGGACTTTGTTATAATCGATCAGGGGACTTTGTTGTCATGATTAAGGGACTTTGTTATACTCGATCACGGGACTTTGTTATACTCGACCAGGGGACTTTCTTCATATATACTCGATCAGGGGACCTTTTTGTTATACTCCAATCAAGGACTTTGTTATACTCGACCAGGGGCCTTTCATACTCGATTAGGGGACTTTGTTTTATTCGATAAGGGGACACTGTTATACTCGATTAGAGGACTGTTATACTCGACCATTGGCCTTTGTTATACTCGTTAGAAACGTTGTTATACTCGACCAAGACACATTGTTGTACTCGATCAGGGAACTGTTATACTCCGCAGGGACTTTGTTATACTCGATCAGGGGATATGTTATACTCTCGATCAGGGGACTTTTGTTATACTCGTCCCCAGGGGCTTTGTTTACTCGATCAGGGGACTTTGTTATACTCAATCAGAGGACTTTGTCTTATTGATCATAGCCCTTTTCGGTATGCTCGACAGGGACTTTGCTATATACTCGATCAAGGGGACTTTTGTTATGCTCAATCAGGGGACTTTTGTTATACTCTATCAGAGGTTGTCTTACTCGATCAGGGCCCTTTGTTGCTCTCGACCGGGGACTTTGTTATAATCGATCAGGGGACTTTGTTATACTGCGATTAGGGGACTTTGTTATACTCGATCAGGGTACTTTTGTTATAATCAATCAGGGGACTTTTGTTATACTCGACCGGGGCCTTTTCATACTCGATTAGGGACTTTTTGATTTTACTCGAAGGGACTTTGTTATGCTCGATTAGAGGACTTTGTTATCCTCGACCGGGGGTTTGTTATACTTTCGATTAAGCTTTGTTATACTCGACCAAGATACATTGTTGTACTTTCGATCGGGACTTTGTTATATTCACCTGGGACTTTGTTTATACTCGATCCAGGCGATATATTTATACTCGATCAGGGGACTTTGTTATACTCGACGAAGACTTTGTTATATACTCGACGAAGACTTTCAACCCTTTCGATCAAGGGACTCTTATACTCGACCAGGGGACGTTTTTATATGACCAATGGACTTTGTTATACTCAATGAGGAGACGCTGATATACTCGATTAGGGGACTTTGTTATATACTCGACCAAGGACTTTGCTATAAGCGATCAGGGGGACTTTTTTATACTCGACCAGGGACTTTGTTAAGCTTGATCAGGAGATATGTTATATCGATCAAGTTTTGTTATACTCAACCAGGGACTTTCTTAGCTCAAACAGGAACTGTTGTACTTTCGACCAGGGGACTTTATATGCGATTACTGGCGCTGTTATACTTTCGATGAAACTGTTATACTCGACCAGGACTTTGCTACTCTCGACCAGGGGACTTTGGTATATTCGATCAGGGACTTTGATACTCGACCAGGAATTTTTGCATACTTATCATGGGACTTTGTTATTCTCGTCCAGGGGTCTTTGTTATAATCGATCAGGGGACTTTGTTATTCTCGATCAGGGGACTTTGCTATCCTCGATCAGGGGACCTGTGTTATACTCGATCAGGGGACTTAGTTATACTCGACCAGGGGACATTGTTATACTCGACCAGGATACTTTGTTATACTCGATTAGGTGGCTTTGTTATACTCGATCAAGAGACTTTGCTATACTCGATAAGGGGAATTTGTTATACTAGATAAGGGGACTTTGTTAGACTCGCATCAGAGAGGATTTGTTATGCCTTAATAAAGGACTTTTGTTATACCGATCAGGGACTTTTTTTACACTGGATCAGAGGGCTTTGTTTTACTCGACAGAGGGGCCTTTGTTATACTCGATCAGGGGACTTTGATAACCTCGATCAGTGGACTTTTTTATACTTGACCAATGGACTTTGTTATACTCAATGAGGGGCCTTTGTTATACTCGATGAAGGGACTTTGTTATACTCGACCAGGGGCTTTGTTAAACCCGATCAGGGGACTTTTTTTACTCGACCAGAGGACTTTGTTATACTCGGTCAGGGGATATGTTATACTCGATCAGGGGACTTTGTTATACTCAACCAGGAGACTTTGTTATACTCGATCAGGGTACTTTTTTATACTCGATCAGGGGACTTTGTTTTATCCGATTAGGGGCCTTTGTTATACTCGATAAGGGGGCTTTGTTATATTCGACCAGGGGACTTTGTTATATTCGATCAGGGGATATGTTATATTCGATCAGGGGACTTTGTTATACTCGATCAGATGACTTTGTTATACTCGACCAAGGGACTTTGTTATACGCGATCAGGGGACTTTTCTATACTCGACCAGAGGACTTTGTTATCCTTGATCAGGGGATATGTTATACTCGACCAGGGGACGTTGTTATACTCGAACAGGGGAATTTGTTATACTCGATCAGGGGACTTTGTTATACTCGGTTAAGGGGACTTTGTTATACTCGTCCAGGGTCTTTGTTATACTCGATCAGGGGACTTTATTGTACTCTATCAGGGGACTTTGTCTTACTCGATCAGGGCCCTTTGTTTTACTCGACCAGGGGACATTGTTATAATCGATCAGAGGACTTATTTATACTCGATCAGGGGACTTTTGTTATACTCGATCAGGGGACTTTGCTATACTCGACCAGGGGCCTTTTTTATACTCGATTAGGGAGACTTTGTTATACTCGATAAGGGGACTTTGTTATACTCGATAAGGGGAATTTGTTATACTCGATAAGGGGACTTTGTTAGACTCGAACAGGACATTGTTATAGTCGATCAAGGACTCGTTATACTCTCGATGAGGGTCCTCTTGTTATACTCGATGAGGGGCCTTTGTTATAGCAGGATGAGTGGACTTTGTTATACTCAACTAAGGGGCCTTTTTTAGTCTTGGCGGGGGGCCTTTGTTATACTCGATCAGGGTCTTCGTTATCCTCGATCAGGGGACTTTGTTATACTCGAGCAGGGGGCTTTGTTATACTCGATCAGGGGACTTTGTTATACTCGATCAGGGGACCTTGTTATACTCGACCAGGGGACTTTATTATACTTGACCAATGGACTTTGTTATACTCGATGAGGGGCCTTTGTTATACTCGATGAGGGGACTTTGTTATACTCGTCCAGGGGACTTTGTTATACTCAATCAGGGACTTTTTTATACACGACCAGAGTACTTTATATACTCGATTAGGGGACTTTGTTTGCTTGATTAGGGGACTTTGTTATACTCAACCAGGGGACTTTGTTATACTCGATCAGGGGACTTTGTTATACTCGACCAGGGGACTTTATTATACTTGTCCAATGGACGTTGTTATACTCAATGAGGGGCCTTTGTTATACTCGATGAGGGGGCTTTGTTATACTCGACCAGGGAACTTTGTTATACTCGATCAGGGGATATGTTATACTCGATCAGGGGACTTTGTTATACTCGTCCAGGGGGCTTTGTTTTACTCGATCAGGGGACTTTGTTATACTCAATCAGAGGACTTTGTCTTACTCGATCAGGGCCCTTTGTTATGCTCGACCAGGGGACTTTGCTATACTCGATCAGGGGACTTTTGTTATACTCAATCAGGGGACATTGTTATACTCTATCAGGGGACTTTGTCTTACTCGATCAGGGCCCTTTGTTATACTCGACCAGGGGACTTTGTTATAATCTATCAGGGGACTTTGTTATACTCGATTAGGGGACTTTGTTATACTCGATCAAGGGACTTTTGTTATAATCAATCAGGGGACTTTGTTATACTCGACCAGGGGCCTTTTTCATACTCGATTAGGGGACTTTGTTTTACTCGATAAGGGGACTTTGTTATACTCGATTAGAGGACTTTGTTATACTCGACCAGGGGCCTTTGTTATACTCGATTAGAAAACTTTGTTATACTCGACCAAGATACATTGTTGTACTCGATCAGGGGACTTTGTTATATTCCACCTGGGACTTTGTTATACTCGATGAGGCGATATGTTATACTCGATCAGGGGACTTTGTTATACTCGACGAGAAGACTTTGTTATACTCGACGAGAAGACTTTGTTATACTCGATCAAGGGACTTTCTTATACTCGACCAGGGGACTTTTTTATACTTGACCAATGGACTTTGTTATACTCAATGAGGGGCCTTTGTTATACTCAATGAGGGGCCTTTGTTATACTCGATCAGGGGACTTTGTTATACTCGACCAGGGGACTTTGTTATAAGCGATGAGGGGACTTTTTTATACTCGACCAGAGGACTTTGTTAAACTTGATCAGGAGATATGTTATGCTCGATCAGGGGAATTTGTTATACTCAACCAGGGGACTTTCTTAACTCAAACAGGGGACTTTGTTGTACTCGATCAGGGGACTTTGTTATACGCGATTACTGGCCTTTGTTATACTCGATGAGGGGGCTTTGTTATACTCGACCAGGGGACTTTGCTATATTCGACCAGGGGACTTTGTTATATTCGATCAGGGGACTTTGATATACTCGACGAGGAGACTTTTTTATACTTTATCAGGGGACTTTGTCATACTCGACCAGAGGCATTTGTTATACTCGATCGGGGGAGTTTGTTATACTCGTTCAGTGGACTATCCAATATTTGACCAATGGACTTTGCTATACTCGATGAGGGGCCTTTGTTATATTCTATTAGGAGACTTTGTTATACTCGACCAGAGGACTTTGTTATACTCGATCAGGGGACTTTGTTATACTCGATCGGGGAACTTTTTTATACTCGACCAGAGGACTGTGTTATACTCGACCAGGGGACTTTGTTACACTCGACCAGGGGACTTTTTTATACCTGACCAATGGACTTTGTTATACTCGATTAGGGGACTTTGTTACACTCGATCAGGGGACTTAGATATACTCGGTTAAGGGGACTTTGTTATACTCGTCCAGGGGTCTTTGTTATAATCGATCAGAGGACTTTGTTATTCTCGATCAGGGGACTTTGCTATACTCGATCAGGGGACCTGTGTTATACCCGATCAGGGGACTTTGTTATACTCGACCAGGGGACATTGTTATACTCGACCAGGATACTTTGTTATACTCGATTAGGCGGCTTTGTTATACTCGATCAAGAGACTTTGTTATACTCGATAAGGGGAATTTGTTATACTCGATAAGGGGACTTTGTTAGACTCGAACAGGGGACATTGTTATACTCGACGAGGATACTTTGTTATACTCGATTAGGCGGCTTTGTTATATTCGATCAAGGGACTTTGTTATACTCGATGAGGGTCCTTTGTTATACTCAATCAGGGACTTTTTTATACTCGACCAGAGTACCTTATTATACTTGATCAGGGGACTTTGTTATACTCGACTAGGGGACTTTTTTGGACTCGACGAGGGGCCTTTGTTATACTCGATCAGGGGACTTTGTTATACTCGGCAAGGGGACTTTGTTATACTCAATCACGGACTTTTTTATAGTCGACCAGAGTACTTTATTATACTCGATCAGGGGACTTTGTTATACTCGACCAGGGGACTTTATTATACTTGACCAATGGACTTTGTTATACTCGATGAGGGGCCTTTGTTATACTCGATGAGGGGACTTTGTTATACTCGTCCAGGGGACTTTGTTATACTCAATCAGGGACTTTTTTATACACGACCAGAGTACTTTATTATACTCGATTAGGGGACTTTGTTATGCTTGATTAGGGGACTTTGTTATACTCAACCAGGGGACTTTGTTATACTCGATCAGGGGACTTTGTTATACTCGACCAGGGGACTTTATTATACTTGTCCAATGGACGTTGTTATACTCAATGAGGGGCCTTTGTTATACTCGATGAGGGGGCTTTGTTATACTCGACCAGGGAACTTTGTTATACTCGATCAGGGGATATGTTATACTCGATCAGGGGACTTTGTTATACTCGTCCAGGGGGCTTTGTTTTACTCGATCAGGGGACTTTGTTATACTCAATCAGAGGACTTTGTCTTACTCGATCAGGGCCCTTTGTTATGCTCGACCAGGGGACTTTGCTATACTCGATCAGGGGACTTTTGTTATACTCAATCAGGGGACATTGTTATACTCTATCAGGGGACTTTGTCTTACTCGATCAGGGCCCTTTGTTATACTCGACCAGGGGACTTTGTTATAATCTATCAGGGGACTTTGTTATACTCGATTAGGGGACTTTGTTATACTCGATCAAGGGACTTTTGTTATAATCAATCAGGGGACTTTGTTATACTCGACCAGGGGCCTTTTCATACTCGATTAGGGGACTTTGTTTTACTCGATAAGGGGACTTTGTTATACTCGATTAGAGGACTTTGTTATACTCGACCAGGGGCCTTTGTTATACTCGATTAGAAAACTTTGTTATACTCGACCAAGATACATTGTTGTACTCGATCAGGGGACTTTGTTATATTCCACCTGGGACTTTGTTATACTCGATGAGGCGATATGTTATACTCGATCAGGGGACTTTGTTATACTCGACGAGAAGACATTGTTATACTCGACGAGAAGACTTTGTTATACTCGATCAAGGGACTTTCTTATACTCGACCAGGGGACTTTTTTATACTTGACCAATGGACTTTGTTATACTCAATGAGGGGCCTTTGTTATACTCAATGAGGGGCCTTTGTTATACTCGATCAGGGGACTTTGTTATACTCGACCAGGGGACTTTGTTATAAGCGATGAGGGGACTTTTTTATACTCGACCAGAGGACTTTGTTAAACTTGATCAGGAGATATGTTATGCTCGATCAGGGGAATTTGTTATACTCAACCAGGGGACTTTCTTAACTCAAACAGGGGACTTTGTTGTACTCGATCAGGGGACTTTGTTATACGCGATTACTGGCCTTTGTTATACTCGATGAGGGGGCTTTGTTATACTCGACCAGGGGACTTTGCTATATTCGACCAGGGGACTTTGTTATATTCGATCAGGGGACTTTGATATACTCGACGAGGAGACTTTTTTATACTTTATCAGGGGACTTTGTCATACTCGACCAGAGGCATTTGTTATACTCGATCGGGGGAGTTTGTTATACTCGTTCAGTGGACTATCCAATATTTGACCAATGGACTTTGCTATACTCGATGAGGGGCCTTTGTTATATTCTATTAGGAGACTTTGTTATACTCGACCAGAGGACTTTGTTATACTCGATCAGGGGACTTTGTTATACTCGATCGGGGAACTTTTTTATACTCGACCAGAGGACTGTGTTATACTCGACCAGGGGACTTTGTTACACTCGACCAGGGGACTTTTTTATACCTGACCAATGGACTTTGTTATACTCGATTAGGGGACTTTGTTACACTCGATCAGGGGACTTAGATATACTCGGTTAAGGGGACTTTGTTATACTCGTCCAGGGGTCTTTGTTATAATCGATCAGAGGACTTTGTTATTCTCGATCAGGGGACTTTGCTATACTCGATCAGGGGACCTGTGTTATACCCGATCAGGGGACTTTGTTATACTCGACCAGGGGACATTGTTATACTCGACCAGGATACTTTGTTATACTCGATTAGGCGGCTTTGTTATACTCGATCAAGAGACTTTGTTATACTCGATAAGGGGAATTTGTTATACTCGATAAGGGGACTTTGTTAGACTCGAACAGGGGACATTGTTATACTCGACGAGGATACTTTGTTATACTCGATTAGGCGGCTTCGTTATATTCGATCAAGGGACTTTGTTATACTCGATGAGGGTCCTTTGTTATACTCAATCAGGGACTTTTTTATACTCGACCAGAGTACCTTATTATAGTTGATCAGGGGACTTTGTTATACTCGACTAGGGGACTTTTTTGGACTCGACGAGGGGCCTTTGTTATACTCGATCAGGGGACTTTGTTATACTCGGCAAGGGGACTTTGTTATACTCAATCACGGACTTTTTTATAGTCGACCAGAGTACTTTATTATACTCGATCAGGGGACTTTGTTATACTCGACCAGGGGACTTTATTATACTTGACCAATGGACTTTGTTATACTCAATGAGGGGCCTTTGTTATATTCGATGAGGGGACTTTGTTATACTCGACCAGGGGATTTTTTTTTACTCGACCATAGGACTTTGTTATACTCAATCAGGGGATATGTTATATTCGATCAGGGGACTTTGTTATACTCAACCAGGGGACTTTGTTATACTCGATCAGGGGACTTTGTTATACTCGATAAGGGGACTTTTTATACTCCATTAGGGGCCTTTGTTATGCTCGATGAGGGGGCATTGTTATACTCGACCAGGGGAATTTGTTATACTCGAACAGGGAATATGTTATACTCGATCAGGGGACTTTGTTATACTCGATCAGGGGACTTTGTTATACTTGATTTGGGGACTAAGTTATACTCGATCAGGGGACTTTGTTATACTCGATCAGATGACTTTGTTATACTCGACCAAGGAAATTTGTTATGCTCGATTAGAAAACTTTGTTATACTCGACCAGGAGATTTTGTTATACTCGATCAGGGGACTTTGTTATACTCCACCAGGGACTTTTTTGTACTCGATCAGGGGATATGTTATACTCGATCAAGGGACTTGTTTATACTCGTCCAGGGGGCTTTGTTTTACTCGATCAGGGGACTTTGTTATACTCCATCAGAGGACTTTGTCTTACTCGATCAGGGCCCTTTGTTATGCTCGACCACGGGACTTTGCTATAATCGATCAGCTGATTTTTGTTATACTCAATCAGGGGACTTTGTTAAACTCTAATAGGGGACTTTGTCTTACTCGATTAGGGCCCTTTGTTATACTCGACCAGGGGACTTTGTTATAATCGATCAGGGGACTTTGTTATACTTGATTAGGGGACTTTGTTATACTCGATCAGGGGACTTTGTTATACTCGACTAGGGGACTTTGGTATACTCGATCAGGGGACTTTTGTTATACTCAATCAGGGGACTTTGTTATACTCGACCAGGGGCCTTTTTCATACTCGATTAGGGGACTTTGTTTTACTCGATAAGGGGACTTTGTTATACTCGATTAGAGTACTTTGTTATACTCGACCATGGGCCTTTGTTATACTCGATTAGAAAACGTTGTTATACTCGACCAAGATACATTGTTGTACTCGATCAGGGAACTTTGTTATACTCCACCAGGGACTTTGTTATACTCGATCAGGGGATATGTTATACGATCAGGGGACTTTGTTATACTCGACGAGAAGACTTTGTTATACTCGACGAGAAGACTTTGTTATACTCGATCAAGGGACTTTCTTATACTCGACCAGGGCACTTTTTTATACTTGACCAATGGACTTTGTTATACTCAATGAGGGGCCTTTGTTATACTCGATCAGGGGACTTTGTTATACTCGACCAGGGGACTTTTTTATAAGCGATCAGGGGACTTTTTTATACTCAACCAGGGGACTTTCTTAACTCAAACAGGGGACTTTGTTGTACTCGATGAGGGGACTTTGATATACTCGATTACTGGCCTTTGTTATACTCGATGAGGGGGCTTTGTTATACTCGACCAGGGGACTTTGCTATACTCGACCAGGTGACTTTGTTATATTCGATCAGGGGACTTTGATATACTCGACCAGGAGACTTTTTTATACTTTATCATGGGACTTTGTCATACTCGACCAGAGGTATTTGTTATACTCGATCGGGGGAGTTTGTTATACTCGTTCAATGGACTTTCCTATATTTGACCAATGGACTTTGCTATACTCGATGAGGGGCCTTGTTATAATTTATTAGGGGACTTCTGTTATACTCTCGACCAGGGACTTCTGTTATACTCGATCAGTGGACTTTGTTATACTCGACCAGAGGACTTTGTTATACTCGATCAGGGGACTTTGTTATACTCGATCAGGGGACTTTTTATACTCGACCAGAGGACTTTGTTATACTCGACTAGGGGACTTTATTATACTCGATCAGGGGACTTTTTTATACTCGACAAGAGGGCTTTGTTTTACTCGATGAGGGGCCTTTGTTATACTCGATCAGGGGACTTTGATATCCTCGATCAGTGGACTTTTTTATACTTGACCAATGGACTTTGTTATACTCAATGAGGGGCCTTTGTTATACTCGATGAGGGGACTTTGTTATACTCGACCAGGGGACTTTGTTAAACCCGACCAGGGGACTTTTTTTACTCGACCAGAGGACTTTGTTATACTCGGTCAGGGGATATGTTATACTCGATCAGGGGACTTTGTTATACTCAACCAGGAGACTTTGTTATACTCGATCAGGGGACTTTTTATACTCGATCAGGGGACTTTGTTATATTCGATTAGGGGCTTTTGTTATACTCGATGAGGGAGCTTTGTTATATTCGACCAGGGGACTTTGTTATATTCGATCAGGGGATATGTTATATTCGATTAGGGGACTTTGTTATACTCGATCAGATGACTTTGTTATACTCGACCAAGGGACTTTGTTATTCGCGATCAGGGGACTTTTCTATACTCGACCAGAGGACTTTGTTATCCTTGATCAGGGGATATGTTATACTCGACCAGGGGACTTTGTTATACTCGAACAGGAGAATTTGTTATACTCGATCAGGGGACTTTGTTATACTCGGTTAGGGGGGACATTGTTATAATCGATCAGAGGACTTTGTTATACTCGATCAGGGGACTTTTGTTATACTCGATCAGGGGACTTTGTTATACTCGACCAGGGGCCTTTTTTATACTCGATTAGGAGACTTTGTTATACTCGATAAGGGGACTTTGTTATGCTCGATGAGGGGAATTTGTTATACTCGATAAGGGGACTTTGTTAGACTCGAACAGGGGACATTGTTATAGTCGATCAAGGGACTTTGTTATACTCGATGAGGGTCCTTTGTTATACTCGATGAGGGGCCTTTGTTATAGTAGATGAGTGGACTTTGTTATACTCGACTAGGGGCCTTTTTTGGACTTGACGAGGAGCCTTTGTTATACTCGATCAGGGTCTTTGTTATCCTCGATCAGGGGACTTTGTTATACTCGAGCAGGGGGCTTTGTTATACTCGATGAGGGGCCTTTGTTATACTCGATGAGGGGACTTTGTTATACTCGTCCAGGGGACTTTGTTATACTCAATCAATGAATTTTTTATACACGACCAGAGTACTTTGTTATACTCGATCAGGGGACTTTGTTATACTCGACCAGGGGACTTTATTATACTTGACCAATGGACGTTGTTATACTCAATGAGGGGCCTTTGTTATACTCGATGAGGGGGCTTTGTTATACTCGACCAGGGAACTTTGTTATACTCAATCAGGGGATATGTTATACTCGATCAGGGGACTTTGTTATACTTGATCAGGGGACTTTGTTATGCTTGATTAGGGGACTTTGTTATACTCAACCAGGGGACTTTGTTATACTCGATCAGGGGACTTTGTTATACTCGACCAGGGGACTTTATTATACTTGTCCAATGGACGTTGTTATACTCAATGAGGGTCCTTTGTTATACTCGATGAGGGGGCTTTTTTATACTCGACCAGGGAACTTTGTTATACTCGATCAGGGGATATGTTATACTCGATCAGGGGACTTTGTTATACTCGTCCAGGGGCTTTGTTTTACTCGATCAGGGGACTTTGTTATACTCAATCAGAGGACTTTGTCTTACTCGATCAGGGCCCTTTGTTATGCTCGACCAGGGGACTTTGCTATACTCGATCAGGGGACTTTTGTTATACTCAATCAGGGGACTTTGTTATACTCTATCAGCGGACTTTGTCTTACTCGATCAGGGCCCTTTGTTATACTCGACCAGGGGACTTTGTTAAAATCGATGAGGGGACTTTGTTATACTCGATTAGGGGACTTTGTTATACTCGATCAGGGGAGTTTTGTTATAATCAATCAGGGGACTTTGTTATACTCGACCAGGGGCCTTTTTCATACTTGATTAGGGGACTTTTTTTTACTGGATAAGGGGACTTTGTTATACTCGATTAGAGGACTTTGTTATACTCGACCAGGGGCCTTTGTTATACTCGATTAGAAAACTTTGTTATACTCGACCAAGATACATTGTTGTACTCGATCAGGGGACTTTGTTATATTCCACCTGGGACTTTGTTTTACTCGATCAGGCGATATGTTATACTCGATCAGGGGACTTTGTTATACTCGACGAGAAGACTTTGTTATACTCGACGAGAAGACTTTGTTATACTCGATCAAGGGACTTTCTTATACTCGACCAGGGGACTTTTTTAAACTTGACCAATGGACTTTGTTATACTCAATGAGGGGCCTTTGTTATACTCGATTAGGGGACTTTGTTATACTCGACCAGGGGACTTTGTTATAAGCGATCAGGGGACTTTCTTAACTCAAACAGGGGACTTTGTTGTACTCGATCAGGGGACTTTGTTATCCTCTATTAGGAGACTTTGTTATACTCGACCAGAGGACTTTGTTAGTCTCGATCAGGGGACTTTGTTATACTCGATCAGGGGACTTTTTTATACTCGACCAGAGGACTTTGTTATACTCGATGAGGGGACTTTGTTATACTCGACCAGGGGACTTTGTTAAACCCGATCAGGGGACTTTTTTTACTCGACCAGAGGACTTTGTTATACTCGGTCAGGGGATATGTTATACTCGATCAGGGGACTTTGTTATACTCAACCAGGAGACTTTGTTATACTGGATCAGGGTACTTTTTTATACTCGATCAGGGGACTTTGTTATATTCGATTAGGGGCCTTTGTTATACTCGATGAGGGGGCTTTGTTATATTCGACCAGGGGACTTTGTTATATTCGATCAGGGGATATGTTATATTCGATCAGGGGACTTTGTTATACTCGATCAGGTGACTTTTTTATACTCGACCAGAGGACTTTGTTATCCTTGATCAGGGGATATGTTATACTCGACCAGGGGACTTTGTTATACTCGAATAGGGGAATTTGTTATACTCGATCAGGGGACTTTGTTATACTCGGTTAAGGGGACTTTATTATACTCGTCCAGGGGTCTTTGTTATACTCGATCAGGGGACTTTATTATACTCTATCAGGGGACTTTGTCTTACTCGATCAGGGCCCTTTGTTTTACTCGACTAGGGGACATTGTTATAATAGATCAGAGGACTTTGTTATACTCGATCAGGGGACTTTGTTATACTCGATCAGGGGACTTTTGTTATACTCGATCAGGGGACTTTGTTATACTTGATTTGGGGACTAAGTTATACTCGATCAGGGGACTTTGTTATACTCGATTAGATGACTTTGTTATACTCGACCAAGGAAATTTGTTATGCTCGATTAGAAAACTTTGTTATACTCGACCAGGAGACTTTGTTATACTCGATCAGGGGACTTTGTTATACTCCACCAGGGACTTTTTTGTACTCGATCAGGGGATATGTTATACTCGATCAAGGGACTTGTTTATACTCGTCCAGGGGGCTTTGTTTTACTCGATCAGGGGACTTTGTTATACTCCATCAGAGGACTTTGTCTTACTCGATCAGGGCCCTTTGTTATGCTCGACCACGGGACTTTGCTATAATCGATCAGCTGACTTTTGTTATACTCAATCAGGGGACTTTGTTAAACTCTATTAGGGGACTTTGTCTTACTCGATTAGGGCCCTTTGATATACTCGACCAGGGGACTTTGTTATAATCGATCAGGGGACTTTGTTATACTTGATTAGGGGACTTTGTTATACTCGATCAGGGGACTTTGTTATACTCGACCAGGGGACTTTGGTATACTCGATCAGGGGACTTTTGTTATACTCAATCAGGGGACTTTGTTATACTCGACCAGGGGCCTTTTTCATACTCGATTAGGGGACTTTGTTTTACTCGATAAGGGGACTTTGTTATACTCGATTAGAGTACTTTGTTATACTCGACCATGGGCCTTTGTTATACTCGATTAGAAAACGTTGTTATACTCGACCAAGATACATTGTTTTACTCGATCAGGGAACTTTGTTATACTCCACCAGGGACTTTGTTATACTCGATCAGGGGATATGTTATACTCGATCAGGGGACTTTGTTATACTCGACGAGAAGACTTTGTTATACTCGACGAGAAGACTTTGTTATACTCGATCAAGGGACTTTCTTATACTCGACCAGGGCACTTTTTTATACTTGACCAATGGACTTTGTTATACTCAATGAGGGGCCTTTGTTATACTCGATCAGGGGACTTTGTTATACTCGACCAGGGGACTTTTTTATAAGCGATCAGGGGACTTTTTTATACTCAACCAGGGGACTTTCTTAACTCAAACAGGGGACTTTGTTGTACTCGATGAGGGGACTTTGATATACTCGATTACTGGCCTTTGTTATACTCGATGAGGGGGCTTTGTTATACTCGACCAGGGGACTTTGCTATACTCGACCAGGGGACTTTGTTATATTCGATCAGGGGACTTTGATATACTCGACCAGGAGACTTTTTTATACTTTATCATGGGACTTTGTCATACTCGACCAGAGGCATTTGTTATACTCGATCGGGGGAGTTTGTTATACTCGTTCAATGGACTTTCCTATATTTGACCAATGGACTTTGCTATACTCGATGAGGGGCCTTTGTTATACTCTATTAGGGGACTTTGTTATACTCGACCAGGGGACTCTGTTATACTCGATCAGTGGACTTTGTTATACTCGACCAGAGGACTTTGTTATACTCGATCAGGGGACTTTGTTATACTCGATCAGGGGACTTTTTATACTCGACCAGAGGACTTTGTTATACTCGACCAGGGGACTTTATTATACTCGATCAGGGGACTTTTTTATACTCGACAAGAGGGCTTTGTTTTACTCGATGAGGGGCCTTTGTTATACTCGATCAGGGGACTTTGATATCCTCGATCAGTGGACTTTTTTATACTTGACCAATGGACTTTGTTATACTCAATGAGGGGCCTTTGTTATACTCGATGAGGGGACTTTGTTATACTCGACCAGGGGACTTTGTTAAACCCAATCAGGGGACTTTTTTTACTCGACCAG
>NW_024734917.1:0-14007 GCF_018991925.1 Homarus americanus | reverse complement strand
TGTCACTGAAGGGGTGCCCGGCCCTCACACCCCGGGTCATGTTACTGAAGGGGTGCCCGGCCCTCACACCCCGGGTCATGTCAAGGAAGGGGTGCCCGGCCCTCACACCCCGGGTCATGGCACTGTTGAGGTGCCCGGCCCTCACAACCCCTGGCCATGGCATTGATGGTTTGCCCGGCCCTCACACCCCTGGTCATGTACCTAAAGTGGTTCCCGGCCCTCACTCCCCGATTCATGGCACTGAAAGGGTGCCTGGCCCTCACAGCCCGGGCCATGGTGCTGGAGGGGTGTCAGGCCCTGACACACCCGGGTCATGACACTGAAGGGGTGCCCGGCCCTCACACCCCCAGGCCATGGTGCTGGAGGGGTGCCCGGCCCTCACACCCCAGGTCATGGCACTGATGAGGTGCCCGGCCGTCACACCCCTGGCCATGGCACTGAAGGTTTGCCCGGCCCTCACACCCCTGGTCATGTACCTAATTTGGTGCCCGGCCCTCAAACCCCGTTTCATGGCACTGGAAGG
Source organism: Homarus americanus (assembly GCF_018991925.1). NCBI lineage: Eukaryota > Metazoa > Arthropoda > Malacostraca > Decapoda > Nephropidae > Homarus > Homarus americanus. The sequence goes on along the minus strand of NW_024734917.1, from coordinate 13,484 downwards.
GTGCCCGGCCCTCACACCCCGGGCCATGGAGCTGGAGGTTTGTCAGGCCCTGACACACCCGGGTCATGACACTGAAGGGGTGCCCGGGCCTCACACCGCAGGCCATGGTGCTGGAGGGGTGCCCTGCCCTCACACCCCGGGTCATGTCACTGAAAGGGTGCCCGGCCCTCACACTCCGGTTCATGGCACTGCGCCTGGCCCGCCACCCTGGGTCAGTCAGTGCTGGAGGGGTGCCCTGCCCTCACACCCCGGGTCATGTCACTGAAAGGGTGCCCGGCCCTCACACTCCGGTTCATGGCACTGAAGGGGTGCCTGGCCCTCACACCCCGGGTCATGGTCTGGAGGGGTGCCCGGTCCTGACAACCCGGGTCATGTGAAGGGGTGCCCGGCCCTCACACCCAGGTTCATGACACTGAAAGGAGATCCGGCCCTCACACCCCGGGTCACGTCAGTGAAGGGGTGCCCGGCCCTCACTCTCCGGGACATAGTGCTCAAGGGGTGCCCGGCCCTAATACCCCGGGTCATGTCACTGAAAGGGTGCCCGGCCCTCACACCACGGATCATGTCAATGAAGGGGTGCCCAGCTCTAACACTCCGGGTCATGGCACTGAAGGGGAGTCCGGCCCTCACACCCCGGGTCATGGCATTGAAGGGGTGCCTGGCCCTCACACCCTGGGTCATGGTGTTGAAGGGGTGCCCGGCCCTTACATCCCGGGTCATGTTTAGGGGTGCCCGGCCCTCACAACCCCGTTTCATGACACTGAAGGGGTGCCCGGCCCTAACACCTTGGTTCATGTCACTTATGGGGTGCCCGGCCCTCACACCCTGGGTCATGTCACTGAAGGGGTGCCCGTCCCTCACACTCCGGGTCATGGCACTGAATGGGAGCCCGGGCCTCACACCCCGTGTCATGGCACTGAAGGGGTGCCCACCCTCACACCCTGGGTCAAGGTGCTGAAGGGGTGCCCGGCGTCACACCCTGGGTCATGTCACTGAAGGGGTGCCCGACCCTCACACCCCGGGTCATGTTACTGAAGGGGTGCCCGGCCCTCACACCCCCGGGTCATGTCAAGGAAGGGGTGCCCGGCCCTCACACCCCGGGTCATGGCACTGATGAGGTGCCCGGCCCTCACAACCCCTGGTCATGGCACTGAAGGTTTGCCCGGCCCTCACACCCCTGGTCATGTACCTAAAGTGGTTCCCGGCCCTCACACCCCGATTCATGGCACTGAAAGGGTGCCTGGCCCTCACAGCCCGGGCCATGGTGCTGGAGGGGTGTCAGGCCCTGACACACCCGGGTCATGACACTGAAGGGGTGTCCGGCCCTCACACCCCCAGGCCATGGTGCTGGAGGGGTGCCCGGCCCTCACACCGCCGGTCATGGCACTGATGAGGTGCCCGGCCGTCACACCCCTGGCCATGGCACTGAAGGTTTGCCCGGCCCTCACACCCCTGGTCATGTACATAATTTGGTGCCCGGCCCTCACACCCCGTTTCATGGCACTGGAAGGGTGCCCGGCCCTAACACCCCGGGCCATGGTGCTGGAGGGCTGTCAGGCCCTGACACACCCGGGTCATGACCACTGAAGGGGTGCCCGGCCCTCACACCCCAGGCCATGGTGCTGGAGGGGTGCCCTGCCCTCACACCCCGGGTCATGTCACTGAAAGTGCCCTCACACTCCGGGTCATGGCACTGTAGGGGTGCCTGGCCCTCACACCCCGGGTCATTGGAGGGTGCCCTGCCTCACACCCAGGGTGCCCGGCCCTCACACTCCGGGTTTACACTGAAGGTGCTCTGCCCCACACCCCTGGCCAAGGTGTTGAGGTGCCCGCCCCACAACCCGGGTCATGTGGGAAGGGGTGCCTGGCCTCACACCCAGGTTCATGACACTGAAAGGCATCCGGCCTCACACCACGGGTCATGTCACTGAAGGGGTCCCCTGGCCTCACTCTCAGGGTCATGGCACTGAAGGGGAGCCCGGCCTCACACCCCAGGTCATGGCACTGGAAGGGATGCCCGGCCCTCACATCCAGGACAGTGCCTCAAGTGCCTGGCCCTCACCCTGGGTCATGTCACTGAAGGTGCCCGGCCCTCACACCCCCGGGTCATGTCACTGAAGGGGTGCCCGGCCCTCACACCACGGGTCATGGCACTGATGAGGTGCCCGGCCCTCACACCCCTGGCCATGGCACTGTAGGTTTGCCCTGCCCTCACACCCCTGGCCATGGCACTGTAGGTTTGCCCTGCCCTCACACCCCTGGTCATGTACGTTATGAGGTGCCCGGCCCTCACACCCCGATTCATGGCACTGAATGGGTGCCCGGCCCTCACACCCCGGGTCATGTCACTGAAGGGGTGCCCAGCTCTAACACTCCGGGTCATGGCACTGAAGGGAAGCCCGGCCCTCACACCCCGGGTCATGGCATTCAAGGGGTGCCTGTCCCTCACACCCCGGGTCATGGTGTTGAAGGGGTGCCCGGCCATTACACCCCGGGTCATGTGAAGGGGTGCCCGGCCCTCACACCCCGGTTCATAACACTGTAGGGGTATTCTGCTCCCACACCCCGTTTCATGACACTGAAGGGGTGCCTGGCCCTCACACCCCGGGTCATGTCACTGAAGGGGTGCCCGGCCCTCACACCACGGGTCATGGCACTGATGAGGTGCCCGGCCCTCACACCCCTGGTCATGTACGTTATGAGGTGCCCGGCCCTCACACCCCGATTCATGACACTGAATGGGTGCCCGGCCCTCACACCCCGGGTCATGTCACTGAAGGGGTGCCCAGTTCTAACTCTCCGGGTCATGGCACTGAAGGGGAGCCCGGCCCTCACACCCCGGGTCATGGCATTGAAGGGGTGCCTGTCCCTCACACCCCGGGTCATGGTGTTGAAGGGGTGCCCGGCCATTACACCCCGGGTCATGTGAAGGGGTGCCCGGTCCTCACACCCCGGTTCATAACACTGTAGGGGTGTTCTGCTCCCACACCCCGTTTCATGACACTGAAGGGGTGCCTGGCCCTAACACCAGGGTTCCTGTCACTTATGGGGTGCCCCGCCCTGACACCCCGGGTCATGGTGCTGGAGGGGTGCCCGGCCCTGACACCCCGGGTCATGGTGCTGGAGGGGTGCCCGGCTCACAACCTGGTTCAAAGCACTGTGCGGGGTGCCTGGCACCTCACACCTCTGGGTCACTGAAAGGGTGCCTGGGTCTGACCTGGTTCATGGCACTGAAGGGGTGCCTGGCCCTCACACCCCGGGTCATCGTGCTGGAGGGTGCCCGGCACTCACACCCCGGGTCATGTCACTGAAGGGGTGCCCAGCTCTCACACTCCTGGTCATGGCATTGAAGGGCTGCCTGGCCCTCAAACCCCGGATCATGGTGTTGAAGGGGTGCCCGGCCCTTACACCCCGGGTCATGTGAAGGGGTGCCCGGCCCTCACAACCCCGTTTCATGACACTGAAAGGGTGCCCGGCCCTAACACCTTGGTTCATGTCACTTATGGGGTGCCCGGCCCTCACACCCTGGGTCATGTCACTGAAGGGGTTCCCGGCCCTCACACTCCGGGTCATGGCACTGAATGGGAGCCCGGCCCTCACACCCCGTGTCATGGCACTGAAGGGGTGCCCACCCTCACACCCCGGGTCAAGGTGCTGAAGGGGTGCCCGGCCCTCACACCCTGGGTCATGTCACTGAAGGGGTGCCCGGCATTCACACCCCGGGTCATGTCACTGAAGGGGTGCCCGGCCCTCACACCACGGGTCATGGCACTGATGAGGTGCCCGGCCCTCACACCCCTGGCAATGGCACTGTAGGTTTGCCCTGCCCTCACACCCCTGGTCACGTAAGTTATGAGGTGCCAGGCCCTCACATCCCGATTCATGGCACTGAAAGGGTGCCCGGCCCTCACACCCCGGGCCATGGTGCTGGAGGGGTGTCAGGCCCTGACACACCCGTGTCATGACACTGAAGGGGGGCCCGGCCCTCACAATCCAGGCCATGTTGCTGGAGGGGTGCCCGACCCTCACACCCCGGTCATGGCTCTGAAAAGGTGCCCGGCCCTCACACCCCGTGTCATGTGAAGGGGTGCCCGGCCTTCACACACCCGGATTATAGCTCTGTAGGGGTGCCCTTCCCTGACACTCCGTTTCATGGCACTGAAGTGGTGCCCGGCCCTCACACCCCGGGTCATGTCACTGAAGGGGTGCCCGGCCCTCACACCACGGGTCATGGCAATGATGAGGTACCCGGCCCTCACACCCCTGGCCATGGCACTGTAGGTTTGCCCTGCCCTCACACCCCTGGTCATGTACGTTATGAGGTGCCCGGCCCTCACACCCCGATTCATGGCACTGAAAGGGTGCCCGGCCCTCACACCCAGGGCCATGGTGCTGGAGGGGTGTCAGGCCCTGACACACCCGTGTCATGACACTGAAGGGGTGCCTGGCCCTCATACCCAGGCCATGGTGCTGAGGGGTGCCCTGCCCTCACACCCCGGGTCATGTCACTGAAAAGTGTGCCCGGCCTCACACCCGGGTTCATGGCACTGAAGGGGTGCCTGGGCCTCACACCCCTGGGTCATCAGAAGGGTGCCCTGCCTCACACCCGGGTCATGTCACTGGAGTGGTGCCCGCCTCACACTCGGGTCATGGCACTGAAGGGGTGCCTGGCTCCTCACACCCCTGGGTCATGGTGCTGGAGGGGTGCCCGGCCCTGACAACCTGGGTCATGTGAAGGGGTGCCCGGCCCTCACACCCAGGTTCATGACACTGAAAGGGTATCCGGCCCTCACACCCCGGGTCATGTCACTGAAGGGGTGACCGGCCCTCACTCTCCGGGTCATGGCACTGAAAGGGAGCCCGGCCCTCACACCCCGGGTCATGGCACTGAAGGGATGCCCGGCCCTCACATCCCGGGACATAGTGCTCAAGGGGTGCCCGGCCCTCACACCCCAGGTCATGTCACTGAAAGGGTGCCCGGCCCTCACACCCCGGGTCATGTCACTGAAGGGGTGCCCAGCTCTAACACTCCGGGTCATGGCACTGAAGGGGAGCCCGGCCCTCACACCCCGGGTCATGACATTGAAGGGGTGCCTGTCCCTCACACCCCGGGTCATGGTATTGAAGGGGTGCCCGGCCATTACACCCCGGGTCATGTGAAGGGGTGCCCGGCCCTCACACCCCGGTTCATAAAACTGTAGGGGTGTTCTGCTCCCACACCCCGTTTCATGACACTGAAGGGGTGCCTGGCCCTAACACCAGGGTTCCTGTCACTTATGGGGTGCCCCGCCCTGACACCCCGGGTCATGGTGCTGGAGGGGTGCCCGGCCCAGACACCCCGGGTCATGTCACTGAAGGGGTGCCCAGCTCTCACACTCCGGGTCATGGCATTGAAGGGGTGCCTGGCCCTCAAACCCCAGATCATGGTGTTGAAGGGGTGCCCGGCCCTTACACCCCGGGTCATGTGAAGGGGTGCCCGGCCCTCACAACCCCGTTTCATGACACTGAAGGGGTGCCCGGCCCTAACACCTTAGTTCATGTCACTTATGGGGTGCCCGGCCCTCACACCCTGGGTCATGTCACTGAAGGGGTGCCCGGCCCTCACACTCCGGGTCATGGCACTGAATGGGAGCCGGCCCTCACACCCCGTGTCATGGCACTGAAGGGGTGCCCACCCTCACACCCCGGGTCAAGGTGCTGAAGGGGTGCCCGGCCCTCACACCCTGGGTCATGTCACTGAAGGGGTGCCCGGCCGTCACACCCCGGGTCATGTCACTGAAGGGGTGCCCGGCCCTCACACCACGGGTCATGGCACTGATGAGGTGCCCGGCCCTCACACCCCTGGCCATGGCACTGTAGGTTTGCCCTGCCCTCACACCCCTGGCCATGGCACTGTAGGTTTGCCCTGCCCTCACACCCCTGGTCATGTACGTTATGAGGTGCCCGGCCCTCACACCCCGATTCATGGCACTGAATGGGTGCCCGGCCCTCACACCCCGGGTCATGTCACTGAAGGGGTGCCCAGCTCTAACACTCCGGGTCATGGCACTGAAGGGAAGCCCGGCCCTCACACCCCGGGTCATGGCATTCAAGGGGTGCCCTGCCCTCACACCCTGCAGTCATGTCACTGAAAGGGTGCCCGGCCCGACCCGTCTGGCACTGAAGGTGCCTGGCCCTCACACCCCGGGTCATTGTGCTGGAGGGGTGCCCTGCCCCCCACCCCGGGTCGCGTCACTGAAAGGGGTGCCCGCCTCACACTCCGCCAAGTGGCACTGAAGGTGCCTGGCCTCACTCTCCGGTCATGGCAGCCCGAAGGGGAGCCCGCTCACACTCCGTGGGGTTATGGCACTGAAGGGGTGCTCTGGCCCCTACACCCCGGGTCATGGTGCTGGAGGGGTGCCCGGCCCTGACAACCTGGGTCATGTGAAGGGGTGCCCGGCCCTCACACCCAGGTTCATGACACTGAAAGGGTATCCGGCCCTCACACCCCGGGTCATGTCACTGAAGGGGTGACCGGCCCTCACTCTCCGGGTCATGGCACTGAAAGGGAGCCCGGCCCTCACACCCCGGGTCATGGCACTGAAGGGATGCCCGGCCCTCACATCCCGGGACATAGTGCTCAAGGGGTGCCCGGCCCTCACACCCCGGGTCATGTCACTGAAAGGGTGCCCGGCCCTCACACCCCGGGTCATGTCACTGAAGGGGTGCCCAGCTCTAACACTCCGGGTCATGGCACTGAAGGGGAGCCCGGCCCTCACACCCCGGGTCATGGCATTGAAGGGGTGCCTGGCCCTCACACCCCGGGTCATGGTGTTCAAGGGGTGCCTGGCCCTTACACCCCGGGTCATAACACTGTAGGGGTGTTCTGCCCCACACCCCTGGGTTTTATGACACTGGAAGGGGTGCCTGGCCCCAACACCAGGGTTCCTGTCACTTTGCGGGGTGTGCCCCGCCTGACACCCCCGGGTCATGGTGCGCTGGAGGGGTGCCTGCTCCCTGACACCCTGGGTCATGTGAAGGTGCCCGGCCCCTACACCCTGGTTCAGACGGTGGGTGCCTGCACCTACACCCCGGGTCATGTCACTGAAGGGGTGCCCAGCTCACACTCCTGGTCATGGCATTGAAGGGCTGCTCTGGCCCTCAAAACCCCGGATCATGGTGTGTTAGCGTGCCTGGCCCTTACACCCCGGGTCATGTGAAGGGGTGCCCGGCCCTCACAACCCAAGGTTTCATGACACTGAAAGGGTGCCCGGCCCCTAACACCTGGTTCATGTCATCACTTATGGGGTGCCCGGCCCTCACACCCTGGGTCATGTCACTGAAGGGGTGCCCGGCATTCACACCCCGGGTCATGTCACTGAAGGGGTGCCCGGCCCTCACACCACGGGTCATGGCACTGATGAGGTGCCCGGCCCTCACACCCCTGGCAATGGCACTGTAGGTTTGCCCTGCCCTCACACCCCTGGTCACGTAAGTTATGAGGTGCCCGGCCCTCACATCCCGATTCATGGCACTGAAAGGGTGCCCGGCCCTCACACCCCGGGCCATGGTGCTGGAGGGGTGTCAGGCCCTGACACACCCGTGTCATGACACTGAAGGGGGGCCCGGCCCTCACAATCCAGGCCATGTTGCTGGAGGGGTGCCCGACCCTCACACCCCGGTCATGGCTCTGAAAAGGTGCCCGGCCCTCACACCCCGTGTCATGTGAAGGGGTGCCCGGCCTTCACACACCCGGATTATAGCTCTGTAGGGGTGCCCTTCCCTGACACTCCGTTTCATGGCACTGAAGTGGTGCCCGGCCCTCACACCCCGGGTCATGTCACTGAAGGGGTGCCCGGCCCTCACACCACGGGTCATGGCAATGATGAGGTGCCCGGCCCTCACACCCCTGGCCATGGCACTGTAGGTTTGCCCTGCCCTCACACCCCTGGTCATGTACGTTATGAGGTGCCCGGCCCTCACACCCCGATTCATGGCACTGAAAGGGTGCCCGGCCCTCACACCCAGGGCCATGGTGCTGGAGGGTTGTCAGGCCCTGACACACCCGTGTCATGACACTGAAGGGGTGCCCGGCCCTCATACCCCAGGCCATGGTGCTGGAGGGGTGCCCTGCCCTCACACCCCCCGGCCACTGAAAGGGGTGCCTGGCCCTCACCCCCGGGTCAAGGTGCTGAAGGGGTGCCTGGCCCTCACACCCTGGGTCATGTCACTGAAGGGGTGCCCGGCATTCACACCCCGGGTCATGTCACTGAAGGGGTGCCCGGCCCTCACACCACGGGTCATGGCACTGATGAGGTGCCCGGCCCTCACACCCCTGGCAATGGCACTGTAGGTTTGCCTTGCCCTCACACCCCTGGTCACGTATGTTATGAGGTGCCCAGCCCTCACATCCCGATTCATGGCACTGAAAGGGTGCCCGGCCCTCACACCCCGGGCCATGGTGCTGGAGGGGTGTCAGGCCCTGACACACCCGTGTCATGACACTGAAGGGGTGCCCGGCCCTCACAATCCAGGCCATGTTGCTGGAGGGGTGCCCGACCCTCACACCCCGGTCATGGCTCTGAAAAGGTGCCCGGCCCTCACACCCCGTGTCATGTGAAGGGGTGCCCGGCCTTCACACACCCGGATTATAGCTCTGTAGGGGTGCCCTTCCCTCACACTCCGTTTCATGGCACTGAAGAGTTGCCCGGCCCTCAAACCCCGACACATGGCTCTGAAGGGGTGCCCGGCCCTGACGCCCCGGGTCATGTCACTGAAGGGCTTCCCGGCCGTCATACCCCGGGTCATGGCACTGAAGCGGTGCCCGGCCGTCACACCCCTGGCCATGGCACTGAAGGTGTGCCCGGCCCTCACACCCCTGGTCATAGACCTAAACGGGTGCCCGGCCCTCACACCCCGGGTCATGGGGCTGAAGGGGTGCCCGGCCCACACACTCCAGGTCATGTCATTGAAGGGGTGCCCGGCCCTATCACCCCGGGTCATGTCACTGAAAGGTTGCCCGGCCCTCACACCCCGGGTCATAGCACTGAAGGGGTGCCCGGCCCTCATACCCTGGGTCATGGTGCTGGCGGGGTGCCCGGCCCTCACACTCCGATTCATAGCACTGATACCGAGCCCGGCCCTCACACCCCGGGTCATGGTGCTGAGTGGGTGCCCGGCCCTCACACCCCGATTTATTGCACTGAAGGGGTGCCCGGCCTTCACACCCCAGGTCATGTGAAAGGGTGCCCGGCTCTCACACCCCGGTTCACAGTACTGTAGGGGTGCCCGGCACTCACACCCCGTTTCATGTCACTGAAGGGGTGCCCGGCCCTCACACCCCGGCTCATGGCACTGAAAGGGTGCCCGGCCGTCACACCCCTGGTCATGGCACTCAAGGTGTGCCCGGCCCTCACACCCCTGGTCATAGACATAAACGGGTGCCCGGCCCTCACACCCCGGGTCATAGCACTGAAGGGGTGCCCGGCCCTCACACTCCGGGTCATGGTGCTGGAGGGATGCCCGGCCCTCACACCCCGATTCATGGCACTGAAATCGAGCCCGGCCCTCACACCCCGGGTCATGGCACTGAAGGGGTGCCCGGCCCTCACACCCCGGTTCATGGCACTGAAGGGGTGCCCGGCCCTCACACCCCGGGTCATGTGAAGGGGTGCCCGGACCTCACACCCCGGTTCACAGCATTGTAGGGGTGCCCGGCCCTCACACCCCGTTTCATGCCACTGAAGGTGTGCCCGGCCCTCATACCCCGGTTCATGGCTCTGAAGGGGTGCCCGGCCCTCACACTCCGGGAAATGGTGCTGGAGGGGTGCCCGGCCCTCACACCCAGGGTCATGGACCTAAAAGGGTGCCCGGCCCTGAAACCCCAGGTCATGGAGTTGAAGCAGTTCCCGGCCCTCACACCACGGGTTATGGAGCTGAAAGGGTGCCCGGCCGTCACACCCCGGGTCATGGCACTGAAGCGGTGCCCGGCCGTCACACCCCTGGCCATGGCACGGAAGGTGTGCACGGCCCTCACACCCTGAGTCATGGCACAGAAACGGTACCCGGCCCACACACCCCGGGTCATGTCATTGAAGGGGTGCCCGGCCCTTATACTCCGGGTCATGGTGCTGGAGGGGTGCCCGGCCCTCACACCCCGATTCATGGCACTGAAATCGAGCCGGGCCCTCACATCCCGGGTCATGGTGCTGAAGGGGTGCCCGGCCCTCATACCCCGGGTCATGGCACTAAAGGAGTCACCGGCCCTCACACCCCGGGTCATGGCACTGAAAGGGTGCCCGGCCCACACACTCCGGGTCATGTCAACTGAAAAAGTGTCCGGCCCTCACACCCCGGGTCATGTCACTGAAGGGGTTCCCGGCCCTCACACCCCGGGTCATCTCACTGAAGGGGTGCCCGGCCCTCACACCCCGTTTCATGGCACTGAAGGGGTTCCAGGCTCTCACACCCCGGGTCATGGCACTGAAGCGGTGCCCAGCCGTCACACCCCTGGAAATGGCAATGAAGGTGTGCACCGGCCCTCACACCCGTTGTCATAGACCTAAACGGGTGCCTGGCCATCACACCCCGGGTCATAGGGCTGAAGGGGTGCCCGGCCTTCACACCCCGTTTAATGGCACTGAAGGGGTGCTGGGACATGACGCCCCGGGTCACGTCACTAAAGGGGTTCCCGGGACTCACACCCCGGGTCATGGAACTGAAGCGGTGCCCGGCCGTCACACCCTTGGACATGGCACTGAAGGTGTTCCCGGCCCTCACACCCCTTGTCATAGACCTAAACGGGTGCCCGGCCATCACACCCCGGGTCATGGGGCTGAAGGAGTGACAGGCACTCACACCCCGGTTCATGGCATTGAAAGGGTGCCCGGCCCTCACACCCCGGATCATGGCACTGAAGGAGTGACCGGCACTGACACCCCGGTTCATGGCACTGAAAGGGTGCCCGGCCCACACACTCCGGGTCATGTCATTGAAGGGGTGCCCGGCCCTCACACCCCGGGTCATGTCAATGAAAGGGTGCCCGGCCCAAACACCACGGGTCATAGCACTGAAGGGGTGCCCGGCCCTCACACACCGGTTCATGGCTCTGAAGGGGTGCCCGGCCCTCACACCCCTGATCATGGCATTGAAGGGGTGCCCGGCCATCACACTCCGGGTCATAGACCTAAAGGGGTGCCCGGCCCTCACACCCCAGCTCATGGGGTTGAAGCGGTTCCCGGCGCTCACACCACGGGTCATAGAGCTGAAGGGGTGCCCGGCCATCACATCCAGATTCATGGCACTCAAAGGGTGCCCGGCCCTCATACCCCATGTCATGTGAAGGGGTGCCCGGCCCTAACACCCCGGTTCACAGCACTGTAGGGGTGCACGGCCCTCACACCCCGTTTCATGGCACTGATGGGGTGCCCGGCCCTCACACCCCGGTTCATGGCACTGTCAAGGTGCCCGGCCCACCTCTACCCCGTTTCATGGCACCTGAAGAGTGCCAGCCCTCACACCCGGCTCGCATGGCACTGAAGGGGTGCCCTTCTTGCCCAGGTCACTGTGTCACTGCTGAAGAAGTGCCCGGCCCTCACACCCAGGGTCATATCACTAAAGGGGTGCCTGGCCCTCACACCCCGTTTCATGGCACTGAAGGGGTGCCCGGCCCTGACGCCCCGGGTCATCTCAGTGAAGGGGTGTTCGGCCCTCACACCCCGTTTCATGGCACTGAAGGGGTTCCCGGCTCTCACACCCCGGGTCATGGCAATGAAGGTGTGCACCGGCCCTCACACCCGTTGTCATAGACCTAAACGGGTGCCCGGCCATCACACCCTGGGTCATAGGGCTGAAGGGGTGCCCGGCCTTCACACCCCGTTTAATGGCACTGAAGGGGTGCTGGGACCTGACGCCCCGGGTCACGTCACTGAAGGGGTTCCCGGCACTCACACCCCGGGTCATGGAACTGAAGAGGTGCCCGGCCGTCACACCCTTGGACATGGCACTGAAGGTGTGCCCGGCCCTCACACCCCTTGTCATAGACCTAAACAGGTGCCAGTCCCTCACACCCCGGATCATGGCACTGAAGGAATGATCGGCACTCACACCCCGGTTCATGGCACTGAAAGGGTGCCCGGCCCTCATACCCCGGGTCATGGTGCTGGTGGGGTGCCCGGCCTTCACACCCCGTTTCATGGAACTGAAAGAGTGCCGGCCCTCACACCCCGGGTCATGGACCTAAAGGGGTGCCCGGCCCTCACACCCCAGGTCATGGGGTTGAAGCGGTTCCCGGCGCTCACACCACGGGTCATAGAGCTGAAGGGGTGCCCGGCCATCACATCCAGATTCATGGCACTCAAAGGGTGCCCGGCCCTCATACCCCATGTCATGTGAAGGGGTGCCCGGCCCTAACACCCCGGTTCACAGCACTGTAGGGGTGCCCGGCCCTCACACCCCGTTTCATGGCACTGATGGGGTGCCCGGCCCTCACACCCCGGTTCATAGCTCTGTAGGGGTGCCCGGCCCTCACACCCCGTTTCATGGCACTGAAGGAGTGCCCGGCCCTCACACCCCGGCTCTGGCACTGGAAGGGGTGCTCGGCCCTGACGCCTAAGGTCATGTTACTGAAGGGGTTCCTATCTTCACACTCCTGGGTCATGGCACTGAAAGAGGCCCCCGGCCCACACACCCTGGGTCATGCTGAAGGGGTGCCTGGCCCTCATCCTGGGTCATGGTGCTGAGGGGTGCCTGACCTCACACTCCATTCTGGCACTGAATGAGCCTGGCCTACACCCCGGGTCATGGTGCTGAAGGGTTGCCCGCCCTCACACACCCCGGGTCATGGCACTGAAGGCGATGGGACTGCCCTCACACTCCGGTCATGGCACTAAAGGGGTGCCCGCCCACACACTCCAGGTTCATGCTATTGAAGGGGTTCCCTTCTCACACCCCTGGGTGATGTCACTGAATGGTGCCCGGTCCTCACACCCCGGGTCATAGCACTAAAGGGGTGCCCGGCCCTCATACCCCGGGTCATGGTGCTAGAGGGGTGCCCGGCCCTCACACCCCGATTCATGGCACTGAAATCATGCCCAGCCCTCACACCTCGGGGCATGGTGCTGAAGGGGTGCCCGGTCCTCACACCCCGATTCATGGCACTGAAGGGGTGCCCGGGCCTAACACCCCGGTTCACAGCACTCTAGGTGTGCCCGGCCCTCACACCCCTTTTCATGGCACTGATGGGGTGCCCGGCCGTCACACCTCGGCTTATGGCACTGAAGGGTTGCCCGGCCCAGACGCCTCGGGTCATATCACTGAAGGGGTTCCCGGCCCTCACACCCCGGGTCATGGCACTGAAGCGGTGCCGTGCCGTCACACCCCTGGCCATGGCACTGAAGGTGTGCCCGGCCCTCACACCCCTGGTCATAGACCTAAACGGGTTGCAGGCCCTCACACCCCAGGTCATGGGGCTGAAGCGGTGCCCGGCCCTCACACCCGGGGTCATG
>NW_024734916.1:0-30000 GCF_018991925.1 Homarus americanus | reverse complement strand
ACCTGAAAAATATTACTTTAATCATGACACAAAAACCCTGAAGAAGAGAACAACTAATTCTTATAAAAGTAAATAACTATCATACTTTTATGTCTGTCTGTCTGTGTCTGTCTGTCTGTTTGTCTGTCTGTGGAATAGTTCTCGATCTTCCTCCCAAGACAGACCTTAATACCCCCCATCCCTCTTCTTTTTCTTCCTCCTCCTCCTCCACATACCTATTGTCCTCTTCTTCCTCCTCTACATCCCTCTTCTCCTCCCCCCCACCATAACACCATAATGATAATCCCTCATAAGCCACCCCATTATAACCAATTTTCATCGCTACACTCAACAGATCATAAACTGTTGAGGGGCCTTCAGGTTAGGTCAGGTCAGGTTAGGTTAGGTTAGGTTAGGTCAGGTCAGGTCAGGTCAGGTCAGGTCAGGTCAGGTCAGGTTCACAATGGATCAAAGCAAATTAGAATCCCGTGGTCAGGTATGCTGTACAGGTGCATTCCATAATCCCATTGGTATTAAAGGTGCGGGAGGATTAAATTATTTTATATCTATTTACGGAGTTACATAAAGTTCCTTAATATCCAATACCAATATTTACAAACACTTCCTTGTATTATGGAGTGAAACTTGATGTTATTTTGGAGATATTTATAATAAAGAGAAATGTTCGCTGACTCTAAACCAAAGATGTGATAAATGAACGTACATACAGAACAGCTGCCGCAAGCAAAAAATTATACCATACTAATTTTTTAAGGTCATAGGTCAAAACTCAAGGTCAAACTTTTTAAGGTCATAGGTCAAAACTCAAGGTCGGACTTTTTAAGGTCATAGGTCAAAACTCAAGGTCGGACTTTTAAGGTCATAGGTCAAAACTCAAGGTCGGACTTTTTAAGGTCATAGGTCAAAACTCAAGGTCGGACTTTTAAGGTCATAGGTCAAAACTCAAGGTCGGACTTTTTAAGGTCATAGGTCAAAACTCAAGGTCAAACTTCCGATAAACTAAAAAAATATATGAATTGTAGTTATTGTATTAATATACATCATTAACCACTATACTGCACAAGTCATTGTTTATCTATTTCTGAGACTGATTAACTACGGAAAATATGAGTCAGATAAAAAGATGAGAAAGTCACCGTTACTAGAGAGCTAAATTGGCCAAGATACCACAAGACAAGGTAAAAGAATACAGGTGAATACTGAACAAATTTATCATACAGGTAAGACAGAAATTTTCTTAACCTAGTATTATTCCTGGATGCTTTAAGTCAGCACACGATGACGCGCGCACACACACACACACACACACACACACACACACACACACACACACACACTTAAGCTGAGTCAGAGATCAAAGTCAAACCATCACTGGTACAATACGACTCTCAACATGGGTTTACAAAGGGAAAATCTTGTCTAACAAACCTGCTAACGTTTTTTAGGAAAGTCTTCGAGGTAGTAGATGTATGTATATTATGTATGCTTGATTATGTATTATGTATGTATATTATGTATGTGCTCCATTTATATTTATTCAGCCTAGCTAGCAGCGTGTGGCAATGTTATTACCATATCCCACACGCTTAATTAATGTGCCTGGCGACGTATGGAAGCTGCTAATGTATCACTTGCCATACGTCGTCTATGGTAGTTGACCAAGAGCTTAGCTAGGGAGCAGTGCTACCCACCTCTGTGTACATACTCTTATCCAGTAAACCGAACCTACAAAACTATACAGGTGTTTGTGTTCTCTCCTGTATATAGAACTTATTACCCAGAACACCTAACATGGCGCAGTGCGTAGTTTTTCTGGATTATTACGAGTGATTAGTGCAAGTTTGTGGAAAGCCGGCTTATGACTCCCGCTTTTGTGTCAACCCCGCGTCATCCCTCGAAGAATTTCGCAACTTTGAGCAGTGTCAGTGACAGTGATTTTCTGTGAAGTGTTAAGTGCATTGTGTGTTTCGTGCCATTCATGTGTGACCTTGTTCGAACGGATTTCCAAGGTATACGGCATGTTCTGGGCATTTGTGGGGTGTAGAGCTCAGCGCACCCTCCTCTGACCGTTTACAGAGAGCGACTGAGCTACTCCTGTCTCCACCCCCCTCCCTCACAGCGCCGCCTCCACCCCCCCTCACAGCTGGGGCGAGACGCTCTGCCCGGGACACACACACACACACACACACATACATGTACTAACACTTGCTGACCGCGCGGCTTCATTTTATATATTTTATATATATAACCTACTTATCTGTGTATTTAATTAAATTTTTTGTCTGAAATCTTGTTGATACGACGGGCTGACCGGTCAACATTGATTTAAGACACAGTACACAGATAAAGTAGTTATGTCTCATGCCTTACGTAGCCGTGGACCCAGCGCCTGGATGAGTCAAACGGATGATAGTCCCCCAGAGATGGATGACCAGGCCGGCCACGACGCTCCAGCTCCCACAACATCGCGCAGCCCTTCACCTCAACATTCAGCGTTATCTCCAGAGATAATTGCCTTAATGAAGTTTATGAGAGATGAGAGACGCGAGGATGAAGCTCACAGACGTTTGGCGGATGAGCACAGAAGGCAAGCAGAGGCAGAACGAGACCACCAACGGAGAATGGAAGACAGTGCACGGTTTGAAGCCTTGATATCTCGCCTCACTGTTAACCAAGCCCCTGGTTCTAACACTGCCTCGGTACTGAATGGTTCAGATACCTCATCCATGCTTCCTTCACGCCCCCCAGCCCCACCTAAAGCAGCAGCTCAAACACCGCCCATCTTGGAGCCTGATGTAAATTTCCAGACTTTTCGCGAATGGCGGCGGCGGTGGACTGATTATGCTACAATGGTGGATCTCCAGAGTTTGTCACAGCCTAAACAACTCATCCAGTTGCGTATGTGCCTGTCCTTGGAAGTTCAGCGTGTCTTAGAACATACGTTGCAGGTACCCCCAACCTCTTCGCTGTCTGTAGAGGAGGTACTGGACGTTCTACAACGGCACATCAAAGGACAGCAGAATGAAGCTCTGCGCAGGAGGGAATTGTTTAGCTGCAGACAGATGGAGGGTGAGTCTTTTGACGCTTTTTATGTACGTCTTAAGAGAGCCTCGGAAGAGGTAGATATATGTTTAGGCCACCACCAGCAGTGCGAGGAGACCTAGTTGAAGCAGGTGATCCTGATGGGTGTTAAGGACGAGGAACTTGTCCAACGCCTCACCTCCCTCGACTCTTCCTCTTCTCTTCAGGATGTGTTGACGATATGTCGCTCCTATGAGGCTGCCAGGTGTGCCACCTCTGCCATCCGAGCTCCCCCTACAGCTGTACGCACTGTGTCCCGGTACAAGAAGGACAAGAAGTCTGCTCCTACGCCTTCGCCCACCACGTCCACGCCCGGTTCATTTTGTAACAACTGTGGTAAGCAGCACGGAACACAGGTGTGTCCAGCTGCTCAGTCTACCTGCAACAGTTGTGACCGTATGGGCCACTGGTCGCTCACAGTGCGGTGCCCAGCTAAATACGTACAGTGCAATGTGTGCGGTCGTCTGGGCCACTATGACAAGTGTTGCCCTACCCACGAACCCAAGGGACAGCGTCGGCGGAAGCTTCGGCGCCCTTCTACCAGTGAGGGCCGCCCACAGTCGCCAAATCAGAGGCACGACGACCCTGGACAAAGCTCGACCCATTTTAGGAGGGTGTACTCCTCGCATCCCAGGACCAAAGTCCCCCAGTACATCAGCGTCATCGTGACCTACGGCGGCGTGTCATCCCGTCTTCAGATGTTGCCCGACACCGGCGCTGATGCTACAGTCATCGGTCCCCAGCATTTGCGATGCTTGGGGCTCTCTCCAAGCGATCTAGGACCGCCTCCCGAGGACCTCTGCGTCATGGCAGATGGTTCACAGATGGCCCCAGCCCTGGGTTCACTCTATGCACATGCCACCTTTGGCAACAGGTCGTGTCAGGCCTGGATTGACGTGCATAATGGTGTCCCGACTCCCTTGCTGTCCTACAGACATTGTCAAGAGTTGGCCATCATCTCCCAGGACTTCCCAACACCGATTCTCGAGGTAAATTACGCCAACAGGGTGCATGAAGGGAGCAGCAACTACCCTGCTGCCGCCCTACCCCTACCTCTGGCCAGTGACACCTCTCCTTCGGTAGTTGTCCCTGCTGCATCACGTCCCCACGCCCTGGCTCGCCTTCACGACAGCCACCGTGGAGCTGAGGCCACCAAACGACGTGCACGACAGACTGTGTTCCGGCCTGGCATCGACCCCGACATCTCCAATGCTGTCCAGGTGTGTAAGCCCTGCCACGTATTACAACCCAGCCAGCAGCAGGTACCCTTCATGAGTGACGACAACCCCACCCGCCCCTTTGAGTCTGTGTCGGCCGACTTTTTCTGTGTGTCAGGAAAGTCCTTCCTGGTTATCGTCGACCGTCTCTCTGGTTGGCCGGTTGTCATCAAGGGCGGTAATGACACGACGTCTGCCGCCACCATCAGCAAGTTCCGCCACTACTTCCGTGACGTGGGCGTTCTTGTACGCCTGCGAACCGACGGAGGGCCTCAGTTCACAAGCCGGGACTTTGCTGTGTTCCTCGACCGATGGGGAGTCCGGCATGTGTTGTCATCGCTCCATTACCCGCAGTCCAACGGCCACGCTGAGGCTGCTGTCAAATCCTTGAAGCACCTCATCCTTAAGGTGGCCCCTTCTGGGAATATTGACTGCGAGGCCTTCGACTGGGGTCTTCTTGAACTCCGCAACACATCTAACTATACCGGACGCTCCCCTGCCCAGGTTTTGTATGGATGACCCCTTCGTTCTTGTGTCCCTGCTCACCCTCAATCCTTCTCCAAGGAGTGGCAGGCCAAGACAGAGGACTGTGATCGCCGAGCCGCCGAACGTGTTGAAGACGTCGTCGCCCGCTACAACGACCCCGCCCGTTCCCTCCCCCAGGTTGAGTGTCGGCACCCAAGTCCGGTGTTCAGGACCTGACCTCCCTACGTTGGGACAAAGTAGGCGTAGTCATGGGTCTCGGCAGGTCACGGGACTACCAGGTGCGGTTACCCAGTGGTCGTGTGTGGTGGAGGAACCGCCGTTTTCTCCCCCCCGTAACACTGCCTTCTGCTGGCCCCGCCACCAGTGTTGAGTCCCATACCCTTCCCAGTGATGAAGTCCCTCGACGCTCAGAACGGATCCAGAAGAAAAGGTCCGCTCAAGACTTTGCTAAGGAGCGAGTAGGGGAGGGAGGTGTATGTGCACAGGCGCTGGATTATGTATTATGTATATTATGTTCCACGAGTATTTTATTCAGTCAGCTTAGCAGCGCAAGTAATAGTTATTACTTCATATCCCACACGCTAATTATCAGGGGTGCCTGGCGACGTATGGAAGCTGCTAATGTATCACTTGCCATACGTCGTCTATGGTAGTTGACCAGGACCTTAGCTAGGGAGCAGTGCTATCCACCTCTGTGTACATACTCTTATCCAGTAAACCGAACCTACAAAACTATACAGGTGTTTGTGTTCTCTCCTGTATATAGAACTTATTACCCAGAATACCTAACATCTATCGGTATATTATATAAATTATATCAATATATCTGTGTATACCAAATATGGCATCAGAGTATATCACCGTTTGCCATCATATTCTCTAAATAACCTCAAAGTATACCCCCGAATGTTTAATATCATACACTATAAATGACACTGTAGTATGTTAGTATATAATCAGGGTATAACATAAATAATATCAGCATTGTTTAGAATATCATATGTATTAAGCGTGAGGAATGGATGTATATGATTCAATATATCACAGTTACATAAAGCGGTATGTCAGCTCATCAGCATATCACTAGAATGACATCAGAGTATAGGACACTATACTCCAATAAATACTGTCAGGTATCTAAGTATATCAGGGTAATCACTGAGAAGTGTCAGAACATATCAGCATATTCCTTGACTGGTAATAAAGCATATCAACATACTCAAAGTATAATCAATGTCTCCGGAATAAACAAGCCAGTGACAGCAGCATATATTTCTGAAAATCAGCTGTGAAATATGTTCAGAACAGCCCAAAGTATACTATAATACTAAGCAACATTTGAAATATACCAGTATACTTCTTAACAGTCAGGGAAAAAATCATTATACAGATTAGTGTCCTCGAAGCAGATCAACTTGTCTCCTGCTTTCTGGGGACCCATTAGTGGCATATCAGTATATCCAAAGGGATATCAACATACCTGAGTATATTAACTAGCTCTCATAGTCTTCCACTCTCTCTTAGATCCATCAGAATATGTCAGCATATCACCCTATCTTCTGAAGGTCCAGTTTACCTTGTTCCGAAAGTATGTCGAAGCATACTAACAGATCCCTGAATGCCTTGAGAACATATCAGTATACTTCTAGGTTAATTCATATCATATCAGTATATCCCCTGAATCTAAGGTATAGCTAACCTCATTTCAAATTATTATTAGAGTATGTTAACATATTCCCTTAGAAGCATACCAGCATATCTCTTATGTCATTACAGTCAACCAGTATACGCTCAGAGATAGATGCAAGCATATCAGGGTATATTAGCATACCCTGTAAGAGAGATATGAGCCTAGCTACATAACCAAGTATATCAGCATACCCTATATGCTCTTATAGTACATCAGCACACCCTCTGAGAGACAGAACCATACCAACATATCAGAACATATTAGTATATCCTTTAGAGTGATATGAACATAATGGCATATCAGATGACAAGAGTATATCAGCATAGTCTTTGAGGAGCATATCAGACCAACTAGCATAAGCTCTTTAAGATAGATGGGAGCATATCTTAAATAGACTGGAACATACCAGAGCATATTAGCATATTAGCATATTAGCAAGGTGAGGAGGAGGAGGAGGAGGCAGGTGTCCACCGACCAGGTATGCTGATAGTCTGGTGATAATGTGGGTAAAACTGGTGTGTGGGTGTGTGTGTGTGTGTGTTCGTTCTCATGTTTATTTCTTGTAAGGTATGTGTCACCTAGCCGGCCATTTTGTTTACATTTTTCGGTCGCTCTAAAATACCATTAAAACAATATTGAGTATAAACGTTTGGCTCAACTGATGATCTCAAACATGTCCCAACTTTTTTTTTGCCTCAACTCCACATTCTGTAACTCATTTAGGTAGATGTCCCTCACTACACATACACTGGACTATGTGTAATGTTGCAGCTAATGTGTTATCAAGATATTGCACATTATAAGTTCATGTGTGGTCATTATTATATCAAACGGAGGAATTTTAAAGAGCTATTACACCACCTGTATCATTAGTTGTCGCCAGGTGAAGGAATGTTTAGGTAGATTATATTTTATTTACTGTAATTAAAGTTTCAATACCTAAGACGTTCCACTATAAGAATCTTTCAACCTCAGGTAAGGTCTAAAGACTTTCTACTCTAGGTCTTACACCCTGGAGTAGCTGTATCGTCCACATAGGTAATTACTCCACAAGGAACTACAAGTTACACCTTGATGTAATACTTCATTTATTGCCAAACTTTATAGGGAAATATTTTTCACAAAGAATTTCAAGTTACAATTTCACATAACAAGTCACATTACAAACGTTCCTTCGGCTTACAGTTAAACTTTGCAATGTCAAGATATTTTTTTCACTGCAGAGGAAAGTATGCGTCATCATCACCACACACACACACACAAAGACAAAACTCCTGTATCCAGATTCTCAAAAGTTTATAAATTAAATTCTTCCCTAAAATTAAACAGACAATACATCTATTTATCATAGAGTATGTGAACAATATCGACGCCATATTGGTTACTATCTTTGAGTTATATAATTAGTTAGCTTCATAGTGTTAATTATTTAGTTAAAAAGGAAAAATAATCTACTAGTGTGTGTTGTGACCAAAATATATCAACATTGTATTTACTTTCTCCTCCAGGGGGCACTAAGTCTAGAAAATGACACAATTGACATCTACATAAAGTGACTGATCAAGGGTAGATATTGGCTACCTTTTGTGTTACTTTGAGGTCGTAAGAACACACAGAGCTGCTCTTAAGGATGTTTACCACAATACACCTCAACCAGTTTCTCATTCACAAAAGTCAAACAATAAATCTGGTTCAAAAGATACACCGTAAATTTTATTAGAATACAATAATCAATTACTGTATTATTGCATTGAGGCGAATAGTCTTATGGTGTTAAGATGCCTGTCACGAATAAAATCAAAATAGATTCAATATCTGCCTGGCTGGACGACAGATCTGTAGACGTTAGCAAGACCTCCTCTCCTGCTCTCGAGTAAGGTAAGGGAAGGCCTCACACCTGACCAAAATTAAGTTAATTTAAGATATCACTCTGAAGATTAACCTCCCAGCTTATTTCTAACTACCAGATTAACCCAACGCTACTTGGGGAAGTTAAGCTAGTTAGGGTTGAAGCTAGCCAGGTTAGGTAGGTAGGGTAGGGTAGGGCAGGGGCAGGGTAGGTAGGTAGGCCAGGTCAGGTCAGGTCAGGCAGTGCCAGTGTAGCGATCTTTTGAGGTTAAATAAACTAGAGGCTAATTTCACATGAGCCAGCAACATTACTTTGACGGAGGCGGTTACGTACAACAGGAAAGCTCTGATAACATATAATGCACAGTATATACCGTTTAAGTTGCGTCAGCAGCTCTATACACCACTTATTGACTTACTCATTCACTGCCGTAGAAATATTTACTTCTCTAACAGGTTTCTATATGGTTCCCAGTCATTATAATACGACCTTGTAAAATCAAATGATCTAAATTAAACTAAACTTATCCAAATTAAACTTATTAGCTAACAAATCCTTCTAAAACACGATATATGCAAATCAAAAGTTCTAAATTCAACTTAACTTATCGTAATATAACTATTATAACTAAACTATTTTAATTAAACCTAACCTAAACACCTCAAGTGCCACAAACAGAAGGAAAAAACACCTTTAATATTATCGTGTAGGAGGCCCTGTAACCCACTAACTCCAGGTAATGCATCTATATCAATCTACCTGCATTAGAAGCTCTATACGTGTCTATGATCGTTACCCACTGCTGGAGAACATTTGTACTTCTATAATTACCCCTGGAGAAACAATGCACCAATTTACGATTTATTTATTTTATTTTTCATTTATTTTTATTCTTGGTCCATACTGTAAACACCGCCCGCTTGTGAGTCCCGTCAGCCATTTTGTTCTAACTTTCGGGGATTCTAAAATAAACTATAAATAAATAAATAAATAAATAAATAAAACAAGCATCTTTTGTTTTTCTAACCCATGAGCTGTGAGTCTTCATTATATACTTCAACATTACTGTAAACTAAGGCTAGAGAGGGTACAAAATTAGGGAGTCAAGACTGAGAATAGGTATTGTAAACCATGTAAAGTGGTTTTACAAGTGGAGAGTCTTACAAGTGAGGGTCTTACAGGTGGGAGAGAGTCTTACAAGTGGAGGGTCTTTCTACAGGTGGAGGATTTTAATAAGGATAAATATAAAGTCTACAGTTGAATCAGCTAAGTCGAGGAAACTCTTACAGGTCACGCAATCTCACCTGGTGTTACCGTAACGGGTTTAAGGTATATGTAAGAAGAATATTATCTCGTTACTATCCATTCCTCTTCCACTATCCTGCGAGGTGGTGTATTAATAGGCACAGATACTCATGATAAAGAAGGAATAAAGAGAAAGACGCAAGATACCTATAAAATGCGACAGAATATACCCACACATGCGTAATCCTAACCCATCCCAACCCAACCCAACCCTATCCTACCCCCAGCTTCACCACAGTACACAAAGTCATTCTTGGTATCAGAATGACGCCTAAACACCCTGTATCGCCTAAGACACATTTGAATCGGATGGTTCGTTGACGGTTTTATTTCTTCGGTATAAACCAGAGAAGCAATTAGTTCGTGGGAACAGTGAGTCAAAATACTTCACATCAGCTTCGTTTACGACCTCCAGCTGATATTTACTTCTGTTGTCTATATCAATCACATTTTATAATGAAAACAAAAATATGGTTAGTTACTTAAAAATGAAAAAAACATCATACTTAGATACTTAAGAGTGAGGAAAAAGATACTTAAGATACTTAAAAATAAAAACACTCTTTGATACTTAAATTAGGACAAAATAAACGGACATAAAGATTTAACTATGAGCGGTGGATATTACGACATGTACCGGCTATCAATACAGAGGCGCTATTTAGCCGCGAAGTTCTCTCAGAAACTCAACAAGACAATATGTGGTCACGTAAAAATTTCAGGTTAATTTTTAACACCATCCGTCATTTTAAACCTTGGCACCTGTAGATTAAGAAAATATATGGTGATATTTTTTCTGATGTGATAAAGGTCGTATTTGTCCAGAGAAGTAAGAGAGGAAAAAAATCACTTGAGAGGCATGACGCACAGAGTGTCTAAGGTGATAAAAGATCATATACTACCATTTGGGTTTTCAAATTAAGTTCATTACATAAAATATCAAACTCATAAAGATTACAAAAGAACAGAACATCATGAGCTCTCTACAGCTATTGTCAGCCGTCAATATGCTGATGTACAGAAGCTACACAATGTTATTGGTGACTGTAATCCCAGGAAAATGATGCTCTTTTAAACTTGGTAACTGGAGCTGTAATGCCAGAAAATGCCAAATATGACAATCTATGTGCATATGAAGTTGGAAGACAAATTATGAAAATTTTGTCAAGAAACGTATTGTTGGTCCATTGAGCATCTGGGAAAAGATGTCCAAGGTTAATCTTCTGTCGTGGAAAGCAGCAAATAAGACTTCAACCATCAAATTGCTATCACAAGTTATAGAACTTAAGCAGGACATACAGTATGTGCATCACAGAAGGGCAGCACTGTACATATCAAGTCACCAGACACTGATGTGTTTGGCATATTAAAGCAGCCTCAACTTGGAGAAAATACAAGTATGAAAACAGGAACTGGTGAGCGACGACACATTGGGCAGAGAGCCTTACAGGTTTCCATGCCTTCACAGGATCTGACTGCATTGGAAAATTTGTTGGCAAAGGAAAGAAAGCATGTTGGAGCACTTTGATGAAATCTAACACAAAAGTCATAGATGCATTCAAGATGCTGAGTAGACCAAATGCCTCCAGCAGACATGTTTATTGGTCTAAAGGAATTTGTATTTAAGCTCTACTGTCCACGAATGACTTTCACTAAACTGTCATAACTTAGATGGCATCTCTTCAAGAAAACGCAGGCAGAAGCTGGAGAACTACCAGCGACTGCAGCAACTCTAAAGTATCATATATTGAGAGAAAGGTATCAAGCTCTTCTGTGGTCTTGTGATGCAGACAGTGAAATGCTTTCACAATTAGAGCATGGCTGGAAGATTGACAATGACTGTTTCATACTAGTAATATCAGACCAACCACCAGCTCCAGAAGCAATCACAGAACTTGTTAAATGGCGTCAGGAAATGTGGGATCATTATTGTCAGTTCATAAGCAAGAAAGACCAGAAAGAATAGCATGACATGCAAATGTAGATGTAACTGTCAAGCAGATGATGAGAAATGCCTAAACATAAGGAAGGAATCTGTTGTACAACAGAAGACTCTGATGACGGTGACCGAAGGTAAATAATAATCTCAGAGACTTGTTTACACACATGATGTATAACACTGGATAAACTTTAATAAATATAAAACGGTGGTTCTAAGCTTTTCAGATAATGGTAATATGTATATGTTTAATTTCCAGTATTTGTCTTTAGCAAATAATTTTACTTACTGCAATCTCTTCCTTGCCAGAGACAGGATGGCATATATGAGCAGCCATGTTTGTAACACACTTATGATATTATAACAGCATTCATGATATATTATGTTAAATTGTAATCATATAATACTACATATTCATAGGTTATTAGTCATGTTTTAAGTTAATTAGGACTTAATGGTAATACATCTGTGGTTCATTACGCCGCTCTTTAATAAAACTTCTTTAAAGGCATAAAACTTATAATAAACCGTTCAGAAAAAATGACACCACAGTTCCTTAACATAGTTTATAAGGATTATTATAATGTATGGTGTCAAAAATCAACATGAAATTTTTACGGGATTACTTAAGCTCCTACACTAAAACCTGCCGACCTAACCCAACCTTTTTTACCCACCTCTACCTACTTACCTAACCTGACATAATCTAACCTAACCTGACGTAATCTGACCTAACCTGACATAATCTAACCTAACCTGACATAATCTAACCTAACCTGACATAATTTAACCTAACCTGACATAATCTAGCCTAACCTGACATAATCTAACCTAACCTGACGTAATCTGACCTAACCTGACATAATCTAACCTAACCTGACGTAATCTGACCTAACCTGACATAATCTAACCTAACCTGACGTAATCTAACCTAACCTGACATAATCTAACCTAACGTGACATAATCTAACCTAACCTGACATAATCTAACCTAACCTGACGTAATCTGACCTAACCTGACATAATCTAACCTAACCTGACATAATCTAACCTAACCTGACATAATCTAACCTAACCTCCCCGTCTGACATAACCTAATCAAACCTAACTTTCCCACCTACCTAACATAACCTATCTACTTATTACCTACCTAACTTAACTTAACCCAACCTGACATAATCTAACCTAACCTATTGAAACTTAACTTAACCACCTACCTCATCTAACACCACTTTGTAATCTCTGTGCTACAGCTGACAGGATGAGTATGGGGGGCACAATAAACTAGCCTCTAAGTGGCAAAATTAACAAAACTAACCTAACCTAACCCAACCTGACTTAACCTAACCTGATCTGATCTATCCAACTTAAAAACTTAGAATATATAATAAAGCCGTTAGGTTAATTTAGGCTAAATATGGTTGATTCATATTTTATTTTGACAGAAATTCCCGGCAAAATAACGTATCTATATTGAGAACCACCGCCATGTTGGTTCCACGTTAACAAGACACGGATACACTACAGAATAACCCGCGTTCGTTTAACCTCAATTACTACAGTTTACTTTATAATCTTATTTCACAATCTTCACTACATCTCGCTTCACAATCTTCACTGCATCTCACTTCACAATCTTCAGCCAGGTGAGGTTTATGGATCGGGCTTTTTGTGTGAGAGATAGGAAACGTAGGACTAGGGTATGTTTTCCTGGGGCTGGGATAGGGCATGTAGCCGAGAGGTTAGACAGAGTTTTGTCAGGGGAGGGTACCAATCCAGTAGTGTGTCTTAGTGTGGGGGGAAACGACATAGGTAAGGTTAGGAGTGAGGAACTTTTCAAGAGGTATAGGGAGGCGCTGGGGAAGATTAGAGATAGGGGAGGGGTCCCAATAGTATGTGGTGTCTTGCCTAGAAGAGGGGTTGGTCGTGAATGGCTGTCCAGGGCAATTGCTATTAATTGCCGACTGGAAAAACATTGTGCAAACAATGGTTGGGCATTCATTGATGACGGGCAACGATTTTATGGCAACGACTACCTGTACTGTCGCGACGGAGTACGCTTGTCTCGTGAGGGGGTAAAGACGTTGTCTGCATCCCTGGAGCGTGAAATTGTCACTCCGAAGGGGGGGTTTCGCCAGTAGAGAGGTGTAATGAAAATGGAGTCAAAACAAGTGGAAGTAGGAAATAGAACGAAGAAATATATTGAGGTTTATTATACTAATAGTAGAAGTCAGTATCAAAATGGACCCAGCTCAGGCCATTATAAGAGAAATATATAGATATAATTGCAATAACGGAAACATGGATAAATCTAAACAGCAAGCATTTTTTAGCAGAATTTCATATTCCAGGATATAACCTATTTAAATTTGACAGAGTAGGAAGGAGAGGTGGCGGTGTAGCAGTGTATATCAGGGTGTCATTAAAAGGCTGTAATAAATCAAACATTAAAACAAATAGCGACAATGAAAGTATTTGGGTAGAGATTGGTGAGGGCAGTGAATCCGTAGTCATTGGTGTTATATATAGACTACCTAATTTGAGTAGGAACGATGGTAAATTGCTATGGGAGGAAATAAAGAAGGCATCTGATAGAAACAATGTATGTATTCTAGGCGATTTCAACTTTTCAGGCATAGATTGGAAAAATCAACTTAGCGATAATGAATCTGAAGATTTTATAGAAGTAGTACAGGATAGTTTTATATATAAATTTATAAACTTGCTCACTAGAGGAAATAATATCCTCGATTTAGTTCTCAGTAATAATGAAAATCTAGTAAAAGATGTTGGGATTGGAGACGAACTAGGAAACAGTGATCATAAAGCCATATATTTTAACATAATATGGGATGGCAGAAAGAAGGAAAATTCGGCCTTGATCCCGGATTTTAGGAATGCTAATTACGGTAGCATAAGGAGAGACCTAAGGGATGACCCTATGGTCAAAAGATTAATCCCCCCCACACCTCCGGAAACTGTCAACTTAGGACGGGATAACCCCGAATTTAATTTAGCAGCTACTTATGAACAATTTATTGCGACAATCAATAATGCCCAAAATAAACACATCCCTAAAAGAAAATTCAGATCGATACGGAACCAACCAAATGGATGAATAATAGACTCTTAGATCTTCTAGGGAAAAAGAAAGGAGTATATAGAAAAGTTAAGAAAGGCGAAAATCACTTACTTGGTTACTATCAGAACCTAACAAGACAGGTATAAACAGAAATTAGGAAAGCAAAGAGAAATTATGAAATCAAGGTAGCAAACTAATCGAAATATACCCCCAAAGCTTTTTATCAACTGTATAAATCAAAGGTTAGAGATACAATAGGTCCCCTTAAAACTACGACAGGAGAAATGACTGATGATGAGTTAGAAATGTGTAGTACGTTAAAAAGTCATTTTCGCTCCGTATTCACAAATGAAAACCTAGCACAGTTTCCAGAAGTTCATAAGGTATATAACGACAGTATAGAAAAAATATAAGTGATGAATATCATTATTACGTAACGAGCAAGCTTAAAGCAATTAAATTTCAAACTGAAGTTCTACAAATCGCCTGTCCAGACGAAAAAGGGCGAATATAAATAAAAGAATGTAGAGATGATTGAGTAATCCATTAGCAGTTTTATTTAATGTCATTAGAATCGCCCAGTTGTAGGCCATGGGAAATCCTGGGTAGTCTGATTTTCAAAAAGGGTGATAAATCAATACATCACCACTGTCCCATTAGTCTCACGTCAATCATAGGCAAGGTTGCCAGAGCCAATTATTGCTACAAAATCAGAAGCCACTTTTGAAACATTCAACTTAATTCTCCTTTCTCTAAAGTAACGGGTTCACCCCAGGGACGTTTTGTCTCACAAATTTGCTTTTTTAGCTTTTCTCAGAAGTATTTGAAGCGAGATAATGTGATAAAGTTATATGATATAATTTATTTAGATTTCAGTAAAGACTGATAGAGTCCTCATGAGAGATTGATAAGGAAGGTAGAAGCATACATGAATAGGTGGATCAGTATTAAAAATGGATTAGTCATGGTTAACTGGTAGGAAACAAAGAGTCAGCATAAATGGATTAGATCAAAGGTCAAAAGCGGAGTTCCCCAGGGATCTGTATTAGGCCCTCTGCTGCTTGTTATATTCATTAATGATCTTGATTTAGGCATAACTAGTAGGATTAGTAAATTTGCAGATGATACCAAAATGGGGAGAGTGATAAATTCAGACAGTGACTTTGAACACCTTCAAAGAGATCTAGATACCTTACATGAGTGGTCAGTAGACTGGCAAATGAATTTTAATAGTGATAAATGCAAGGTACTACAGATAGGGAAGACGAATACAAACGTTAAGTGTAAACTAGGTAACACGGAAATAGAAAACTCAGTTTGTGAAAAAAATCAAGGTGTATTTGTTAGCAACGACTTGAAACCTAGAAAACAATGTATTAGCGTTCGCAACAAGGCAAACAGGATTCTTGGGTTCATATCTAGGTCTGTGAGTAACAGAACTGCTGACGTTATCTTGAAACTTTACTTAGCATTAGTGAGGCCACACATGGATTATGCGGTTCAGTTCTGGTGTCCTTATTATAGAATGGACATAGATTCTTTGGAGAGAGTACAAAGAAGAATGACAAAAATGATCCATAATATTAGAAACCTTCCATATAAAGAAAGACTGAAAAGCTTAGGCTTACATTCATTAGAGAGGCGTAGAGTTAGGGGAGATATGATAGAGGTGTACAAGTGGGTAAGTGGGATTAACAAGGGTAAAATGGAAGATGTTCTGAAGCTCAGTAATAACGAAATAACTAGAACAAATGGCTTTAAATTTGATAAATTCCGATTCAGAAAGGATATAGGCAAGCACTGCTTATAATGAGTTGCATATGTATAGGCTCACCCAGTGCTAGTAGATCGGGACGCTTAGGGAGCTTCAAGACGGTTGACAGGGTACATGGAAGTGTTGATGTAGTGAAAGGGATCTGCCCTGTATGGGCCAGTCGGCCTCCTGCAGTATCCCACTTTCTTATGTTCATATGTTCTTATGTTCACCTCACAATCTTTACTACATCTCACCTCACAATCTTCACTACATTTCACTTCACAATCTTCACTACATCTCACTTCACAATCTTCACTACATCTCACTTCACAATCTTCACTACATCTCACTTCACAATCTTCACTACATCTCACTACACAATCTTCACTACATCTCACTTCACAACCTCACTACATCCTGACTTCACAACTTCACGATCTCACTCTTCACATCACCCTTTCACTACATCCTCACCTTCACACCCCACCATATCCTCACTTCACAATCTTCACTACATCTCACTTCACAATCTTCACTGCATCTCACTTCACAATCTTCACTACATCCCACTTCACAATCTTCACTACATCTCACTTCACAATCTTCACTACATCTCACTTCACAATCTTCACTACATCTCACTTCACAATCTCCACTACATCTCACTTCACAATCTTTACTACATCTCACTTCACAATCTTCACTACATCTCACTTCACAATCTTCACTACATCTCACTTCACAATCTTCACTACATCCCACTTCACAATCTTCACTACATCTCACTTCACAATCTTCACTACATCTCACTTCACAATCTTCATTACATCTCACTTCACAATCTTCACTACATCTCACTTCACAATCTTCACTACATCTCACTTCAAAATCTTCATTACATCTCACTTCACAATCTTCACTACATCTCACTTCACAATCTTCACTACATCCCACTTCACAATCTTCACTACATCTCACTTCACAATCTTCACTACATCCCACTTCACAAACTTCACCATCCTCACACTTCGCCAATCTTCACTACATCCTCACTCTTCACAATCTTCACCAAGACCATCACCACAACTTTCACCATCCCACTTCACAATCTTCACTATTTCAATTCACACCACTTTATATTCACTCTTACACCCGCCACTACATCTCACTTCACAATCTTCACTACATCCCACTTCACAATCTTCACTACATCTCACTTCACAATCTTCACTACATCCCACTTCACAATCTTCACTACATCTCACTTCACAATCTTTCACTACATCTCACTTCACAATCTTCACCATATCTCACTTCACAATCTTTACTACATCTCACTTCACAATCTTCACTACATCTCACTTCACAATCTTCACTACATTCACTTCACAATCTTCACTACATCTCACTTCACAATCTTCACTACATCTCACTTCACAATCTTCACTACATCTCACTTCACAATCTTCACTACATCTCACTACACAATCTTCACTATATCTCACTTCACAACCTTCACTACATCTCACTTCACAATCTTCACTACATCTCACTTCACATCTTCACTACATCTCACTTCACAATCTTCACCATATCTCACTTCACAATCTTCACCACATCTCACTTCACAATCTTCACCAAATCTCACTTCACAATCTTCACCACATCTCACTTCACAATCTTTACCACATCTCACTTCACAATCTTCAATACATCTCACTTCACAATCTTCACTACATCTCACTTCACAATCTTCACTACATCTCACTTCACAATCTTCACTACATCTCACTTCACAATCTTCACTACATCTCACTTCACAATCTTCACTACATCTCACTTCACAATCTTCACTACATCTCACTTCACAATCTTCATTACATCTCACTTCACAATCTTCACTACATCTCACTTCACAATCTTCACTACATCTGACTTCACAATCTTCACCACATCTGACTTCACAATCTTCACTACATCTCACTTCACAATCTTCACTACATCTCACTTCACAATCTTCACTAACACCATCCTTCATCACTACATATAACATCCATCATCACTACTTATAACACCATCCATCATCATCACTACATATAATACTATCCATCATCACTACATATAACACGATCCATCATCACTACATATAACACCATCCACCATCACTACATATAGAACCATCCATCACGACATATAACACCATCCGACATCATTACATATAACACCAACCATCATCACTACATATAACATCATCCATCATCACTACATATAACTCCATCCATCATCACTACATATAACACCATCCATCATCACTACATATAAAACCATCCTATCATCACTACATATAACATCATCCATCATCACTACATATAACACCATCCATCATCACTACATATAGAACCATCCTATCATCACTACATATAATATCATCCATCATCACTACATATAACACCATCCAACATCACTACATATAACACCACCCATCATCACTACATATAACATCATCCATCATCACTAGATATAACTCTATCCATCATCACTACATATAACACCATCCAGCATCACTACATATAACACCAACCATCATCACTACATATAGCATCATGCATCATCAATATATATATATAACACCATCCATCATCACTACATATATTACCCTCTTATCATCACTACATATAACACCATCCATCATTACTACAATATAACGCCATCCTTCATCACTACATTTAACACCATCCATCATCACTACATATTATAACACCATCCATCATCTTTACAAACACCATCCCTCTTTACTATAGTGATAAACAGAGCTTTATTTTGTTGTCAATTTCTTTAAATTCCAACCTTATTAAACCGTAATTCTTTCTGTATGGTCAAATTTTGATTTGACCTCAGTGAGAGAGCTGTTAGTGTCAGTACATCACAATGGTGTTCCGATGCACTGTATCGAAGGTGACTAAGGTGGAGGTGAAGCCTTGCCAGATGAAGGAGAAGGGCCCCTGATCTAACAAACTGCAGACCACAAAACACACTAAGACCCAAAACAACAAGACCCAAAACAACAAGAAGAAGAAGGAAACTACCACTTTCTGCCGTGTACAAAAGGACCAGTACCTGCCATGGGGAGACTACATCTTCACCGGGAAAAAGACACAAAAGAAGCGCTGAACCTACGCTTCTGATATTTAAAAATACTGTAATAAAAACATATTAATTGATTTTGTTTGTATTATTTATGCTTTTTTTTATTTTCATCTGTAAACGTGCTGTTTTGTGAATATATTTGAGTTACATAATATTTAG
Source organism: Homarus americanus (assembly GCF_018991925.1). Lineage (NCBI taxonomy): Eukaryota > Metazoa > Arthropoda > Malacostraca > Decapoda > Nephropidae > Homarus > Homarus americanus. The sequence goes on along the minus strand of NW_024734916.1, from coordinate 10,289 downwards.
GTACAGCAGTTTATTTCACTGCATCTGTTTGTTTCAAGCACTGGATTTACAGTTCCCCATCGATTTCAAAACAAATATTTTGCATCGAATCAGAAGTGAGCTCGCAGAATTCAGCCTGTGTTCACAGGACCCTCAACACGATCAACCTGGTAGAAGATTTCCACTGTATGAAAAATAAATAATATGTTTTTAATAATGTCGTTAGACTTGTTTTATCATAGAATAATGGAATAGTGCTTATACATCAAATATACTAGTCATTATTAGTTTTTTTAAGAAGAGGCTTATTGTTCTATTTCGTTTATGGGAAGAGATGCAGCTTTTTGTCTTCTTTACAACTTTCTGCTAATTGAAAATAAATAGGCATTTTATTGTCCTTTCTAGTTACATGCAGATCAATAAACTTGCAGATAGACCCACAATGTGGTATAGCTAAATAATCAGTGAACCAAATATGAGGTCAAGTGAACATTTTTGCTTAGACTCCGCCTTTGTTAGGACCAAGTTATAACAAGTTATTCTGCCAAGTATCCACTAAGTACCCATGACTCAGAGTTAAATAATACCTAACCTAATCTAAGTTCATCAAACTTAATAAAAAAAGTGGGGCAAAAAATAAGTGGTAAAGAAATTTTTTTCTCAGAAAAAGAATTATATTCAGAGGTTTTTTATCCGATACCTTCAGTCGTGATTATTTTGATGCAAATTTAGTAAAATGTATTTAACCCTAACACTACCTCACCTTACCTAATCTTACCTTACCTTATCTAACCTAACCTAATGTTACCTAACCTAACCAAGCCGCAACGCTCATGACACAATTGAGTTCTCTAGAAAATTTTCATTTCATTTTCTTTTTTTAAAAATACATTTGCAGAGACAACAAACTTTTGATAATTATTTCTCCAATATATCTATAAATCTGTTGATGATATATAAATTTAGGATAGGTTAGGTTTGGTGTGATTAGGATAGGTTAGGCTAGTTTAGGATAGTCTAAGTTAGCTTAGGAAAGGCTAAGTTAGGTTACGATACACTAGGTTAGGTTTTAATCTGCATGATATTTTTACTGAACTTTTAAACGATGTTATAATCCTGGCAGCAGGGTATCGATCACAAAAATACCACTTTGGTAGTTATAACATTTGATAAAGTTTATTATTACTGTAACATGAAACAAATCACTATAGCTGTACTTATCAATCCAGTATTAAATCTGTATTATATTTGACCATCGCTCATTTGACCATCGCTCATTGGCCAGCTTATCTCTGCACTGTTCTCTGATATAATAAAGCATTGGTGAATGGGAATATTAATCATTTGTGAGTCACTTACTATAAAGGAAACTGTAACGGATTCTATGGACAGTTGGGAATATTTTCACGGAATAAGTCGGAGTAACTCCCCTCTTGCCCAAAAGCGATCCAAGGAGTTAATTCACAGAGCGAAAATCTAGACGAGTCTTCCTTGTTTGTTTTAGGTCATAACAACGAAAAGTTTAATAATGTTTATTACAATGATTCAGGTTTTAGTATTTTGTAGATTTTTTTCACCCAGTTCATTTCTTGTTTAGATTCATTATTGCAATTATTTTTATTACAGAGTTGAATTAAAAGTTTATATCTAAGTATTTTACAGCTTCACAAATACTTTTATAAAATGTTGATACACACAGTGGACAGTTTTTAGTTCTTTCTTGTAATACCTCAGTATTACTCTGTTAAATACTCCTACCATTTACACCTGACCATTTATTTATTTATTTTATAAATTGTTTAAAGAGAGAACATCACCAGCAGGATACAGATGTTGAAGTAAATAGAAGTTTGTAACCTAACCCTACCCCCCACTGCTACCCCTCCCTCTTGTCCCACATTCTTACTCGTCACTCCTACCCCTTACTCCTACCCCTTACTCCCACCCCTTAATCCCACCCCTTATTCCCACCCCTTATTCCCACCCCTTGCTCCCACCCCTTCCTTCTACCCCTTACTTCTACCCCTTACTCCTACCCCTTACTTCTACCCCTTACTTCTACCCCTTACTCCTACCACTTACTCCTACCACTTACTCATACCCCTTACTCCCACCCCTTGCTTCCACCCCTTGCTTCCACCCTCTTACTCGTACCCCTTGCTCCCACCCCTTACTCCTACCCCTTACTGCCACCCCTTACTGCCACCCCTTACTCCCACCCCTTACTCCTAAGCATCTTACTCCCACCCCTTAATCCCACCCCTTAATCCCACCCTTACTTCCACGCCTTACTCCCACCCCTTACTCCCACCCCTTACTCCCACCCCTTACTCCTACCCCTTACTCGCACCCCTTACTCCCACCCCTTACTCCCACCCTTACTCCCACGCCTTACTCCCACTCCTTACTCCCACACCCACTCCCACCCCTTAATCCCCAACCCCACTCCCCAACCCCACTCCCACCCCACTCCCAACTCTAACCCCAACTCCAATTCCACCGCCCATCCCATGCCCCATCTCCAACTCCTCACTCCCAACTCCTTACCCCACCCCCCCTTATTCCTGTTCCCTGATTCCCACCCCCTTACTCCTAAATTTTACTCCCCACCCCTTACTCCCACCTCTACTCCCACCCCTTACTCCCACCCCCTTACTCCCACCCTTACTCCCACCCCTTACTCCCACGCCTTACTCCCACGCCTTACTCCCACCCCTTACTCCCACCCCTTACTCCCACCCCTTACTCCACCCCTTACTCCCACGCCCTTACTCCCACGCCTTACTCCCACGCCTTACTCCCACCCCTTACTCCCACCCCCTCCCACCCTTACTCCCACCCCTTACTCCCACCCCTTACTCCTACCCCTTACTCCCACCCCTTACTCCCACCCTTACTCCCACGCCTTACTCCCACCCCTTACTCCCACCCCTTACTCCCACCCCTTACTCCCACGCCTTACTCCCACCCTTCACTCCTACCCTTCGCTTCTACCCCCACTGTTACCCCACACTACGCTGGTAATTGAAGACATCATACATTTGTTCACTTAGACACCACTTATTATTCAGGACCTAATGGCTATAATATCAGAGTCATTATTCTTAACTCAACTTTATATATATATCAATTGTCAAAAACCTTCACCACAAGAAAGAAAAGAACAGTCGGGTATGGCAGAAAATGTAATAAACGAACATGGAGTAAGACATCAAGCTCCATATTGTAAACAAGATCATCGTCATTGTTTATTTATTGCGAGGAAAAATATTGTTCGCAATATAATTATAAAAACCTTCTGTAATTCATTCTCTTCATTACACTAAAAGGTAATGAAGTATATAAAGAAAATAGTTTATAAATTACTAAAATAAAAATACGTATAAAAAAGTAAAATAACATCTATTGATGGAATAGAAAAGAATTATATCGTAAGTGGGTAAAAGATTTCTTGGGTAGGTTTTAGAATACAATAACTGTTTTCTGCATTACACCGATGGTTCCAAGTCAGAAATTATCCTTAAGTTTTGTGAATCAGTATTTATAGTTTTTCTTAATGGGTGACTTAAGTTACGGTCACACGATCCCTTTGATGAGCAATTAATTTGGAGCAAGAAATTACGAGTAATTTCTTCCAAATGTGGTCACACGAGTGGCTCTTGGTTCAGTTACTACAGCAAGAAAAAAAAGTTAACGCCGCTGTGCGAGTAGAAGGGAGACGGAACATCACAACAACAATGCAGACGACGCAGCAGCTATCCTTGGTATTATTGTTATTATTAAAAAGAAATGAGAGAAAGCGAAGAAAAACTATTGGGGACTCGTAAGTGGCTGGCGAGGAGGAGGAACGAGTGTTTAATATAGACTGGTTCAACTATCGTAGTTACAGTAGGGAGGGTTGTTAGTGTGTGGAGAATGACCGGCTGTATGGGCTTGTGTTTTGTAAACAAACACGCCAAAACACCACCCAAATAATAAACTCAGTGTGTCGTAAAACACTGTTTGTGCATTTTATACATAATGTTATTGATCTATGTTATATATAGCCAAGGTAAATACTCGATAAATAAGCTTCGTGTCATTAAATATGGTATTAACCGGGTTTTGAACCAATAATCTTGCTCGAAATAGTCAAGAAATTGACTATCACGATTGTCAATAAAAATGCTTCAAAAACTTGCTCGAATTTCTCGAAAATTGCTCGAAATAACTTTCCGGCAAGAAATTGCTGAAAAAAAAATGCGCCCATGTGACCAGTGCTTTAAGAATTGTATGTTATCCTCATGGCATTGGAAACACACACACACACACAAACACACCCCATACACAGTCACACACTCACCATGCACAATCACACACACCCATACACACACCGTACATGCACAAACCATACACACACACACACACACACACACACCGTACATACACACACCACACACACACACACAACATGCACACACACACCATGCACACTCACACACACACACACCATGCACACACACACCATGCACACACACACACACACTAATTGTTTTAATTTAGTTCTTGGAACTCTTAAGTGGCAGCGCTTGATGTAAACACTTCTTGGCATTTTCTGTTTATCTAGTAGCAGGTATACACACAGATGTAATATGAGAAAATAAATTATGAATTCTGTCCAGGGAAGTGTTGTGAATATGACCTTGAGATAACACTTGTGTTAAGTGTGAATTTCCCTGTCTAGTGATATGTCCAACTACTACTCTGGGCCGCGAGACAGTGGTAGTGATTACAGATTGCCCACGAGGGGGCTAGTTTATTGGGCACCCCCTTACATCCTGTGCAAGGTGAAGCGCAGAAGCGTTTACAGTGCCCAACTGGGAAGCATGCGGAGTTCATGCTTGCCTTTATGACTCATGCATTAAGGGCGTAAAAGGCCTGAAGGGTCATGGGTTTTGTCAGCAAGTTACATAAAGTGACAATGATGAGTGTGTGGGGGGAAAATTCCCGGTACAATTTATCTGTTTATGGCAAAGTGTGGCAGGTCCCTATTAATGTGAGCGGTGTTTACTGAATCAGCTGACCCTGGCTCGACCTTTTGAGAGACGCAAGCCAAGTGATCTAAGAGTCGTGAATAACATGGTGAATTACTTGGTGTTATTCATTTGGGTGAATATTTGTATAAATCAAAGGTGCTGTCACACACACACACACACACACACACACACCACACGTGGCACACCACCAACACACAGTTTCTGAGAAGGAGTTTGAGATTGTATTTAACGAAGTCTTACCTGGGAAAATGTTGTATGGCTTTTGTTATGGGGTAAGTTCTGGCGTGAACATTAAGACTATTTTCATAATTTTTTGTAACTAATATTTTTATCTGCCTGGTACAATTATTTATTAATTTGTATTGTAAGTTATGTCTTGATAGTCGATGTAATGTAACAATTTATTTTTTGTGTTAATGTTCATATAGATTGGTTCAGTGTTGCAGCTCTGACTCGTCAACGATGTTAATAAGCTCTTGAGTACATACTGCTGGTGAAACTATGTTATATTAACAACACGACAGACAAGTACTATAATACCTTAACATTTAACAATAATTCAGCCTTAATTTAATTTTTTCACCAACTTAAGACACATAACCCAGAAGGAAGTAAGACGGGCAACATAACGCGGGATATCGTGGCTTCACTAAGTGCAAATTATGGAACTTGAGGTAACACATTATGGGAAAATGCGAGCCCTGCTAAGTGGTTCTCCTCAACATGGACGCAAACATCAGATGGACAAAGAAACAGAAGAACCCCGGATATACATTCATTTATTCTACAAAAAAGTTACGTAAACGAGCGTTAAATACGTTTAAGTAATCACAGTTTACGAAGCTGAAGTCGAGATATTAGAAGATGAAGAAGACTTTAGCATATCAGTATACCCCACGACCGGCGCCAGGATGTTAAGTGTGCCATCAGGGTATATTAGCGCTGAGAGACGGGTGCTATCGTGGTATATTAGCATACCTTCACCCTGAATGGTATATCAAAAAGTACAGGATTTACTTCACAGATATTTAGTTATATCTATCGGTATATTATATAAATTATATCAATATATCTGTTTATACCAAATATGGCATCAGAGTATATCACCGTTTGCCATCATATTCTCTAAATAACCTCAAAGTATACCCCCCAATGTATACTATCATACACTATAAATGACACTGTAGTATGTTAGTATATAATCAGGGTATAACATAAATAATATCAGCATTGTTTAGAATATCATATATATTAAGCGTGAGGAATGGATGTATATGATTCAATATATCACAGTTACATAAAGCGGTATGTCAGCTCATCAGCATATCACTAGAATGACATCAGAGTATAGGACACTATACTCCAATAAATACTGTCAGGTATCTAAGTATATCAGGGTAATCACTGAGAAGTGTCAGAACATATCAGCATATTCCTTGACTGGTAACAAAGCATATCAACATACTCAAAGTATAATCAATGTCTCCGGAATAAACAAGCCAGTGACAGCAGCATATATTTCTGAAAATCAGCTGTGAAATATGTTCAGAACAGCCCAAAGTATACTATAATACTAAGCAACATTTGAAATATACCAGTATACTTCTTAACAGTCAGGGAAAAAATCATTATACAGATTAGTGTCCTCGAAGCAGATCAACTTGTCTCCTGCTTTCTGGGGACCCATTAGTGGCATATCAGTATATCCAAAGAGACACATCGGAGTATATTACCATATATCCCAAGTGCCATGAAGGGATATCAACATACCTGAGTATATTAACTAGCTCTCATAGTCTTCCACTCTCTCTTAGATCCATCAGAATATGTCAGCATATCACCCTATCTTCTGAAGGTCCAGTTTACCTTGTTCCGAAAGTATGTCGAAGCATACTAACAGATCCCCTGAATGCCTTGAGAACATATCAGTATACTTCTAGGTTAATTCATATCATATCAGTATATCCCCTGAATCTAAAGTATAACTAACCTCATTTCAAATTATTATTAGAGTATGTTAACATATTCCCTTAGAAGCATACCAGCATATCTCTTATGTCATTACAGTCAACCAGTATACACTCAGAGATAGATGCAAGCATATCAGGGTATATTAGCATACCCTGTAAGAGAGATATGATCCTAGCTACATAACCCAGTATATCAGCATACCCCATATGCTCTTATAGTACATCAGCACACCCTCTGAGAGACAGAACCATACCAACATATCAGAACATATTAGTATATCCTTTAGAGTGATATGAACATAATGGCATATCAGATGACAAGAGTATATCAGCATAGTCTTTGAGGAGTGTTAGGTTCTGGGTAATAAGTTCAATATACAGGAGAGAGAACACAAACACCTGTATAGTTTTGTAGGTTCGGTTTACTGGATCAGAGAGATATGTACACAAGGGAGGTAGCGCTCCTCAGCTAGGCTCCTTGTCAACTGCTATAGACGACGTATGGCAAGTGATACATTAGCAGCTTCCATACGTCGCCAGGCACATTAATTAAGCATGTGGGATATGGTAATAACATTGCCACACGCTGCTAGCTAGGCTGAATAAATAATACATAAATGGAGCACATACATAATATACATACATAATATATAATCCAGCATACATAATATACATACACCTCCCTCCCCCCTATACGCTCATAGCAAAGTCTTGAGCGGACCTTTTCTTTTGGATCCGTTCTGAGCGTCGAGGGACTTCATCACTGGGAAGGGTATGGGACTCAACACTGGTGGCGGGGCCAGCAGAAGGCATTGTTACGGGCGGAGAAAACGGCGGTTCCTCCACCACACACGACCACTGGGTAACCGCACCTGGTAGTCCCGTGACCTACCGAGACCCATGACTGCGTCTACTTTGTCCCAACGTAGGGAGGTCGGGTCCTGAACACGGACTTGGGTGCCGACACTCAACCTGGGGAGAGAACGGGCGTGGTCGGTCGTTGTAGAGAGCGACGACGTCTTGAACACGTTCGGCGGCTCGGCGATCACAATCCTCTGTCTTGGCCTGCCACTCCTTGGAGAAGGATTGAGGGTGATCAGGGACACAGGGAGCGTCCGGTGTAGTTAGGTGTGTTGCGGAGTTCAAGAAGACCCCGGTCGAAGGCCTCACAGTCAATATTCCCAGAAGGGGCCACCTTAAGGATGAGGTGCTTCAAGGATTTGACAGCAGCCTCAGCGTGGCCATTGGACTGCGGGTAATGGGGCGATGACAACACATGCCGGACTCCCCATCGGTCAAGGAACACAGCAAAGTCCCGGCTTGTGAACTGAGGCCCTCCGTCGGTTCGCAGGCGTACAGGAACGCCCACATCACGGAAGTAGTGGCGAAACTTGCTGATGGTGGCGGCAGACGTCGTGTCATTACCGCACTTGATGCCAACCGGCCAACCAGAGAGACGGTCGACGATAACAAGGAAGGACTTTCCTGACACAGAGAAAAAGTCGGCCGACACAGACTCATAGGGGCGGGTGGGGTTGTCGTCACTCATGAAGGGTTCCTGCTGCTGGCTGGGTTGTAATACTTGGCAGGGCTCACACGCACGGACAACATTGGAGATGTCAGAGTTGATGCTGGGCCAGAACACAGTCTGTCGTGCACGTCGTTTGGTGGCCTCAGCTCCACGGTGACTGTCGTGAAGGCGAGCCAAGACGTGGGGACGTGATGCAGCAGGGACAACTACACGTGCTCCGTACAGAACAAGGTCTCCGTCGCAGTAGAGTTCATCGCTGAGTTTCCATTACGGGAGCAGGGTGTTGTGAAGGTCGTAGCGGTTGCTAGGAAATCCATTCTTCACACACTCGACGAGTCGGACGTAGGAAGGGTCATCTCGGGCCGCTGTTCGAAGGTCCTCCATTGCCTTGTCGTCATCTGGTGACAGGTCCGAACGAAGGGATTGGACGGCGTGTAGAGTGACCACAGTCCTGACGGAAAGAGCGAGGTCGGCGTCGAGCACATGGTCTTCTGGAGAAGGGCTGCTGACAGGAGAGCGGGATAAGGCATCAGGGATGCAGAGCTCCTTACAAGCGCGCCACACTGCTGTGAAGATGTACGCCGAGAGCTTCTCTTTCAGACGCTGGAGGCGAGGGTTCTCAACAGCATCCAGCGTGTAGTGGTTGAGGATCGGAACAAGCGGGCGATGGTCGGTCACTAGGTGAAAGTGTTGCAGGCCTATGAGGTAAAACCTGCACTTGGACATCGCCCAAACCACAGCCAACAGCTCCAACTCAATAGTGGCGTAGCGCATCTCGGTATCAGAGAGGAAACACGAGCCACACTGGACGAGCAGGAACTGCCCTCCACCGTGATCCTGCAATAGGGCGTATCCCACGCCGTACAAGCGTGAGGCATCTGTCTGCAGAACCGTCGGCAAGGCTGGGTCAAACGTGGCGAGGACAGGTGGACAAGACAGGGCCTGTTTCACTTGCTGGAAGGCCTTGTCGTGGTCGGGGGTCCACAGGAATGTCCTCTTGGGGCTCATCAGGGGGCGAAATGGTTGGGCAGTTGCGTAGATGTCCGGCGAAAACTCTGCTAACTGCTTGACGAGACCGATAAAGGACCTCAAATCGGTGAGGTTAGCAGGTGTGGGAAAATCCGTGATGGCCCGGACCTTTACCGTGTCAGCTGCTATAAAATTCCCTGAGAGGGTGTACCCACAAAAGTCCACTGAAGAGCTGGCCAGAACAAACTTGTCGGCATTTAGGGTGATGCCGTGCTTCCGGCACCTGTTGAGTACCTCGTAGATACGGCAGAGGTGATCCATGTAATCCTCATCGTATACGAGTATGTCGTCGACCACTTTCATGCAGTTTGCCAGACCTTGTAGAGCCATATCACCTCGAAGACAGAAAGCGTCTCCTGTAGCGGCGAATCCCATGGGGCCACAGCAATAACTGTAACGTCCATGCGGGGTGATGAAAGTTGTGAGTGGTCGGTCTTCTTCGGCAAGCTCTATCTGCCAGTATCCACACAGGGCGTCCATCGTCGTGAAGAAGCGCGCCGTCGGGTTCACACTGCGCATAGCTGCAAAGGGCGTGGGAGAAGGGTGCGCAGGACGAGACACCTGGCTGTTGAGCTTGGAGAGGTCAGTGGTGATCCGAACACCACCTTTGGGTTTTGCGACGACAACCATAGGGTAACACCATAGAGACGGGTCATCACCGGCTGGTGCAATAATTTCTTGGGCGACCATGGAGTCCAGCTCGTTTTTGACCGCCTTGCGGAAGGCCAGGGGGACCAGTCGAGG
>NW_024734915.1:60000-72118 GCF_018991925.1 Homarus americanus | reverse complement strand
ATCAATGTACTTCGTTCAGTGCATGTGCTAACAGGTGGGAGGTGTAGGTCCAGCATGAGGGTGAACAAGACCACACAGGAGAGGGAGGTGTAGGTCCAGCATCAGGGTGAAAAAAGACCAAGCAGGACGGAGGTGTTGGTCAGCATCCAGGTGAGAAGGACCACACAGGGAGGAGGTGTAAGTCACATCAGGGTGAAAAAAGACACAAACAGGACGGTGGTTGTGGGTCCAGCATCAGGGTGAACAAGACCATCAGGAGAGGGAGGATGTGGGTCAGCATGATGGAAAACAAGACCACAAAGGAGGGGAGAGTGTGGAGTCAGCATGAGGGTGAACAAGACGACCAGGGGAGGAGGTGTGGAGTCCAGCATCAGGGTGAACAAGTCACACAGGAGGGAGGGTGTGGAGTCCAGCATGAGGGTGAACAAGACGACACAGGGAGGGTGGGTGTGGGTCGAGCATCAGCGTGAACAGACCACACAGTAGGGAGAATGGCCGAGCATGGGGGGTGAACAAGATGACACAGGAGGGAGGTGTAGGTCCAGCATGAGGGTGAAGAAGACCACGCTGGAGGGAGGGTGTAGGTCCAGCATGAGGGTGAACAAAGACGACACAGGAGGGGAGGGAGGTCAGCATCAGGAAAAACAAGACTACACACTAGGGAGGGTGTGGAGTCCAGCATGAGGGATGAACAAGACAGCACAGGAGGGAGGGTGTAGGTCCAGCATTCAGGGTGAACAAGATCACACAGGAGGGAGAGTGTGGAGTCCAGCATCAGGAAAAACAAGACTACACTAGGGAGGGTGTGGGTCCAGCATGAGATGAACAAGATCACACAGGAGGGAGGTGTAGGTCAGCTGAGGGGTGAACAAGACAGCACAGGAGGGAGGGTGTAGGTCCACATCAGGAAAACAAGACTACACATAGGGAGGGGTGTAGGTCAGCATGAGGATGAACAAGATCACACACTAGGGAGGTGTGGGTCCAGCATGAGGGTGAACAAGACGGCACAGGAGGGAGGTGTAGGTCCAGCATCAGGGAAAACAAGACTACACACTGGGGAGGGTGTGGGTCAGCATGAGGATGAACAAGACGACACAGGAGGGAGGGTGTGTCCAGCTTCAGGGTGGACAAGACCACATGGGAGGGGGAGGTGTGGGTCCAGCATCAGGGTTGAACAAGACCACACAGTAGGGAAGAGGGTGTGAGTCAGTTTCAGAGTGAAAAAAGACAAACACGAGGAAAGGTTTAGGTCCAGATCATGGTGAATCAAGACCACACAGAAGGGAGAGTGTGTCCAGAATCAGGGTGAACAAGATCACAGGAAGGAGAGTGTTGGTCAGCAACAGGTGAAGCAAGACCACGCTGGAGGAGGTGTAGGTCCAGCAATAGGAGAACATGACCACAAAGGCGGGAGAGTGTGGGTCCAGCATGATGGAAAACAAGACCACACAGGAGGGAGGTGTGGGTCAGCATCAGGGTGAACAAGATCACAGGAGGGAGGGTGTGGGTCAGCATGATGAAGACCACACTGGAGGGAGGGTGTGGAGTCCAGCATCAGGGTGATCAAGACGACACAGGAGGTGGGTGTGGGTGCATCAGGGTGAACATGACCACTCAGTAGGGAGGACGTGGGTCCAGCATGATGAAAACAAAGACCACACAGGGAGGAGGTGTGGGTCCAGCATCAGGGTGAACAAAGATCACACAGGAGGAGGTGTGGGTCAGTGATGGAAAACAAGACCACACAGGAAGGAGGTGTGGGTCCAGCAGCATCAGGGTGGAGATGACCACTCAGTAGGGAGGACGTGGGTCCAGCATGATGGAAAACAAGACCACACAGGAGGGGGAGGTGTGGGTCCAGCATCAGGGTGTGAACAAGACGACACAGAAAGGGAGGTGTGTAGGTCAAGCATCAGGGTGAGACAAGACCACACAGGAGGAGTGTAGGTGCAGCATGAGGGTGATCAAGACCACACAGGAGGAGGTGTAGGTCCAGCATCAGGGTGAAAGAAAGATCACACAGGAGGAGGTGGGAGGTCAGCATCAGGTGAAGAAGATCACACAGGAGGGAGGGTGTGGGTCAGCATGAGGTGAACAAGACCACACAGGAGGGAGGTGTAGGTCCAGCATGAGGTGAAGATCACACACAGGAGGGTGGGTGGAGTCAGCATCAGGGGTGAAAATCACACAGGAGGGAGGTGTGGGTCAGCATCAGGGTGAAAAAGATCACACAGGAGGGTGGGTGTGGGTCCAGCATGAGGGTGAAGATCACACAGGAGGAGGGTGTAGGTCAGCATGAGGGTGAAAGAAGATCACACAGGAGGGAGGTGTAGGTCCAGCATCAGGGTGAACAAGACCACACAGGGAGGGAGGTGTGGAGTCCAGCATCAGGGTGAAAGATCACACAGGAGGAGGGAGGGTGTGGGTCAGCATCAGGGGTGAAGAAGATCACACAGGAGGGAGGTGTGGGTCCAGCATGAGGGTGAACAAGACCACACAGGAGGGAGGTGTGGGTCAGCATCAGGGTGAGACACAGGAGGGAGGTGTGGAGTCCAGCATCAGGGTTGAAGAAGATCACACAGGAGGGAGGGTGTGGTCCAGCATGGGGTGAAGAAGATCACACAGGAGGGAGGGTGTGGAGTAGCATGAGGTGAAAGATCACACAGGAGGTGGGTGTGGGTCAGCATCAGGGGTGAAAGATCACACAGGAGGAGGGAGGTGTAGGTCCAGCATCAGGGTGAAAGAAGATCACACAAGGAGGGTGGGTGTGGGTCCAGCATCAGGGTGAAAAAGATCACAGGAGGAGGTGTGGGTCAGCATGAGGGTGAAAGAATCACACAGGAGGGAGGTGTGGAGTCCAGCATCAGGGTGAAGAAGATCACACAGGAGGGAGGGGTGTGGGTCCAGCATGAGGGTGAAGAAGATCACACACAGGAGGGGAGGGTGTGGGTCCAGCATCAGGGTGAGAATGATCACACAGGAGGGAGGGTGTGGGTCAGCATGAGGTGAAGAAGATCACAGGAGGGTGGGTGTAGGTCCAGCATCAGGGTGAAGAAGATCACACAGGAGGAGGGTGTAGGTCCAGCATGAGGGTGAAAGATCACACAGGAGGGAGGGTGTGGGTCAGCATCAGGGTGAAGAAGATCACACAGGAGGGAGGTGTGGGTCCAGCATCAGGGTGAAGAAGATCACACAGGAGGGAGGGTGTGGGTCCAGCATCAGGGTGAAGAAGATCACACAGGAGGAGGGTGTGGGTCAGCATCAGGGTGAAGAAGATCACACAGGAGGAGGGGAGGGTGTGGGTCCAGCATCAGGGTGAAGAAGATCACACAGGAGGGAGGGTGTGGGTCAGCATCAGGGTGAAGAAGATCACCTGGGAGGTGGAGTAGGTCCAGCATCAGGGTGAAAGAAGATCACACAGGAGGGAGGTGGGTCCAGCATGAGGTGAAAGAAGATCACACAGGGAGGAGGTGTGGGTCAGCATCAGGGTGAAAGAAAGATCACACAGGAGGTGGGTGTGGAGTCCAGCAGGAGGGAGAACAAGACACACAGGAGGGAGGGTGTAGGTCCAGCAGGAGGGTGAACAAGACACACAGGAGGGAGGGTGTAGGTCCAGCATCAGGGAGAACAAGACACAAGAGGGAGGGTGTAGGTCCAGCATCAGGGTGAACAAGACCACACAGGAGGGAGGGTGTAGGTCCAGCATCAGGGTGAACAAGACGACACAGGAGGGAGGGTGTAGGTCCAGCATCAGGGTGAACAAGACGACACAGGAGGGAGGGTGTAGGTCCAGCAGGAGGGTGAACAAGACCACACAGGAGGGTGTAGGTCCAGCATCAGGGTGAACAAGACCACACAGGAGGGAGGGTGTAGGTCCAGCATCAGGGTGAACAAGACGACACAGGAGGGAGTGTAGGTCCAGCATCAGGGTGAACAAGACCACACAAAAGGGAGAGTGTAGGTTCAGCATCAGGGAGAACAAGACCACACAGGAGGGAGGTTGTAGTTCCAGCATCAGGGTGAACAAGACACAAAAGGGAGGGTGTAGGTCCAGCATCAGGGTGAACAAGACCACACAGGAGGGAGGGTGTAGGTCCAGCATCAGGGTGAACAAGACACAAAAGGGAGGGTGTAGGTCCAGCATCATGGTGAACAAGACCACACAAAAGGGAGAGTGTAGGTTCAGCATCAGGGAGAACAAGACCACACAGGAGGGAGGTTGTAGTTCCAGCATCAGGGTGAACAAGACACAAAAGGGAGGGTGTAGGTCCAGCATCAGGGTGAACAAGACCACACAGGAGGGAGGGTATAGGTCCAGCATCAGGGTGAACAAGACCACACAGGAGGGAGGTTGTAGTTCCAGCATCAGGGTGAACAAGACGACACAAAAGGGAGGGTGTAGGTCCAGCATCAGGGTGAACAAGACCACACAGGAGGGAGGGTGTAGGTCCAGCATCAGGGTGAACAAGACCACACAGGAGGGAGGGTGTAGGTTCAGCAGGAGGGAGAACAAGACCACACAGGAGGGAGGGTGTAGGTCCAGCATCAGGGTGAACAAGACCACACACGAGGGAGGTTGTAGTTCCAGCATCATGGTGAACAAGACGACACAAAAGGGAGGGTGTAGGTCCAGCATCAGGGTGAACAAGACCACACTGGAGGGAGGGTGTAGGTCCAGCAGGAGGGAGAACAAGACCACACAGGAGGGAGGTTGTAGTTCCAGCATCAGGGTGAACAAGACACAGGAGGAAGTGTGTAGGTCCAGCATCAGGGTGAACAAGACCACACAGGAGGGAGGGTGTAGGTCCAGCATCAGGGTGAACAAGACCACACAGGAGGGAGGTTGTAGTTCCAGCATCAGGGTGAACAAGACCACACAGGAGGGAGGGTGTAGGTCCAGCATCAGGGTGAACAAGACCACACAAAAGGGAGGGCGTAGGTCCAGCATCAGGGTGAACAAGACCACACAGGAGGGAGGGTGTAGGTCCAGCATCAGGGTGAACAAGACCACACAGGAGGGAGGGTGTAGGTCCAGCAGGAGGGAGAACAAGACGACACAGGAGGGAGGGTGTAGGTCCAGCATCAGGGAGAACAAGACCACACTGGAGGGAGGGTGTAGGTCCAGCATCAGGGTGAACAAGACCACACAGGAGGGAGGGTGTAGTTCCATCAGGGAGAACAAGACACACAGGGAGGGAGGGTGTAGGTCCAGCATCAGGGTAAACAAGACCACAGGGAGGGAGGGTGTAGGTCCAGCATCAGGGTGCATCAAGACCACACAGGAGGGAGGGGTGGTGGTCCAGCACCAGGGTGAACAAGACGACACAGGAGGACGGTAGGTCCAGCATCAGGTGAACAACAAGACGACACAGGAGGGAGGGCGTAGGTCCAGCATCAGGGTGAACAAGACGACACAGGAGGGAGGGTGTAGGTCCAGCATCAGGGTGAACAAGACGACACAGGAGGGAGGGTGTAGATCCAGCATCAGGGTGAACAAGACCACACAGGAGGGAGGGTGTAGGTCCAGCATCAGGGTGAACAAGACGACACAGGAGGGAGGGTGTAGGTCCAGCATCAGGGTGAACAAGACCACACAGGAAGGAGGGTGTAGGTCCAGCATCAGGGTAAACAAGACGACACAGGAGGGAGGGTGTAGGTCCAGCATCAGGGTGAACAAGACGACACAGGAGGGAGGGTTTAGGTCCAGCATCAGGGTGAACAAGACCACACAGGAGGGAGGGCGTAGGTCCAGCATCAGGGTGAACAAGACCACACAGGAGGGAGGGTGTAGTTCCAGCATCAGGGTGAACAAGACGACACAGGAGGGAGGGTGTAGGTCCAGCATCAGGGTGAACAAGACCACACAGGAGGGAGGGTGTAGGTCCAGCATCAGGGTGAACAAGACGACACAGGAGGGAGGGTGTAGGTCCAGCATCAGGGTGAACAAGACGACACAGGAGGGAGGGTGTAGGTCCAGCATCAGGGTGAACAAGACGACACAGGAGGGAGGGTGTAGGTCCAGCATTAGGGTGAACAAGACCACACAGGAAGGAGGGTGTAGGTCCAGCATCAGGGTGAACAAGACCACACAGGAGGGAGGGTGTAGGTCCAGCATCAGGGTGAACAAGACCACACAGGAGGGAGGGTGTAGGTCCAGCAGGAGGGAGAACAAGACGACACAGGAGGGAGGGTGTAGGTCCAGCATCAGGGTGAACAAGACGACACAGGAGGGAGGGCGTAGGTCCAGCATCAGGGTGAACAAGACGACACAGGAGGGAGGGTGTAGGTCCAGCATCAGGGTGAACAAGACCACACAGGAAGGAGGGTGTAGGTCCAGCATCAGGGTGAACAAGACGACACAGGAGGGAGGGTGCAGGTCCAGCATCAGGTGAACAAGACCACACAGGAGGGAGGGTGTAGGGTCCAGCATCAGGGTGAACAAGACGACACAGGAGGGAGAGTGTAGGTCCAGCATCAGGGTGAACAAGACGACACAGGAGGGAGGGCGTAGGTCCAGCATCAGGGTGAACAAGACGACACAGGAGGGAGGGTGTAGGTCCAGCATCAGGGTGAACAAGACGACACAGGAGGGAGGGTGTAGGTCCAGCAGGAGGGAGAACAAGACCACACAGGAGGGAGGGTGTAGGTCCAGCATCAGCGTGAACAAGACCACACAGGAGGGAGGGTGTAGGTCCAGCATCAGGGTGAACAAGACCACACAGGAGAGAGGGTGTAGGTCCAGCATCGGGGTGAACAAGACCACACAGGAGGGAGGTTGTAGTTCCAGCATCAGGGAGAACAAGACGACACAAAAGGGAGAGTGTAGGTTCAGCATCAGGGAGAACAAGACCACACAGGAGGGAGGTTGTAGTTCCAGCATCAGGGTGAACAAGACACAAAAGGGAGGGTGTAGGTCCAGCATCAGGGTGAACAAGACCACACAGGAGGGAGGGTGTAGGTCCAGCAGGAGGGAGAACAAGACCACACAGGAGGGATGGTGTAGGTCCAGCATCAGGGTGAACAAGACCACACAGGAGGGAGGGTGTAGGTCCAGCATCAGGGTGAACAAGACGACACAGGAGGGAGGGTGTAGGTCCAGCAGGAGGAGAACAAGACCACAGGAGGGAGGGCGTAGGTCTAGCATCAGGGTGAACAAGATAACACAGGAGGGAGGGTGTAGGTCCAGCATCAGGGTGAAGACAACATAGGAGGGTGGCAGGGTGTAGATCCTGTTTAGGGGTGAAAACGATGACACAAGAGGGAGGGTGTAGGTCCAGAATTAGGGTGAACAACACCCCACATCGGGGAGGGTTATAGGTCCAGCATCAGGGTGAACAAGACACCACATCGGGGAGGGTTATAGGTCCAGAATCAGGGTGAACTAGACCACAGGGGAGGGAGGGTGTGGGTCCAGCATCAGTGCGAACAAGACCACACAGGAGGGAGGCAGGGTGTTGATCCAGTTTCGGGGTGAAAAAGATCACACAAGAGGGAGGGTGTAGGTTCATCACCAGGCTGAACTAGACCACACACGAAGGAGGGTGTAGGTCTAGCACACGGGTGAACTAGACCACACAAGAGGGAGTGTGTACTTCCAGCATCACCGTGAACAAGACCCCACAGGAGGGAGGGTGTAGGTCCAGCAACAGGGTGAAGAAGACCATAAAGGACGGAGGGTGTAGGTCTAGCACAAGGGTGAACTAGACCACACAAGAGGGAGGGTGTATATCCAGCATCACCGTGAACAAGACCATACAGGCGGGAGGGTGTAGGTCCAATATGAGGGTGAACAAGACCACACAGAAGGGAGGGTGTCGATCCACCATCAGGGTGAACAAGACCACACAGGAGGGGAGGGATATAGGTCCAGCACAAGGATGAAATAGACCACAGGGGAGGGAGGGTGTAGGTCTACCACAAGGGTGAAGTAGACCACACGAGGGAAGGTGTAGGATCAGCATCACCGTGAACAAGAACCACACAGGAGGGAGGGTGTATGTCCAGCAAAATGGTGAACAAGACCACACAGGAGGGAGGGTGTAGGTCCAGCATCAGGGTGAACAAGACGACACAAAAGGGAGGGCGTAGGTCCAGCATCAGGGAGAACAAGACCACACAGGAGGGAGGGTGTAATTTCAGCATCAGGGTGAACAAGACCACACAGGAGGGAGGGTGTAGGTCTAGCAGGAGGGAGAACAAGACCACACAGGAGGGAGGGCGTAGGTCTAGCAGGAGGGAGAACAAGACCACACAGGAGGGAGGGCGTAGGTCTAGCAGGAGGGAGAACAAGACCACACAGGAGGGAGGGCGTAGGTCCAGCATCAGGGAGAACAAGACCACACAGGAGGGAGGTTGTATTCCAGCATCAGGGTGAACAAGACGACACAAAAGGGAGAGTGTAGGTTCAGCATCAGGGTGAACAAGACACAAAAGGGAGGGTGTAGGTCCAGCATCAGGGTGAACAAGACGACACAGGAGGGAGGGTGTAGTTCCAGCATCAGGGTGAACAAGACGACACAGGAGGGAGAGTGTAGGTTCAGCATCAGGGAGAACAAGACCACACCGGAGGGAGGTTGTAGTTCCAGCATCAGGGAGAACAAGACGACACAAAAGGGAGAGTGTAGGTTCAGCATCAGGGAGAACAAGACCACACAGGAGGGAGGTTGTAGTTCCAGCATCAGGGTGAACAAGACACAAAAGGGAGGGTGTAGGTCCAACATCAGGGTGAACAAGACCACACAGGAGGGAGGTTGTAGGTCCAGCAGGAGGGAGAACAAGACCACACAGGAGGGAGGGTGTAGGTCCAGCATCAGGGTGAACAAGACCACACAGGAGGGAGGGTGTAGTTCCAGCATCAGGGTGAACAAGACGACACAAAAGGGAGAGTGTAGGTCCAGCATCAGGGTGAACAAGACCACACAGGAGGGAGGGTGTAGGTCCAGCATCAGGGAGAACAAGACCACACAGGAGGGAGGGTGTAGGTCCAGCATCAGGGTGAACAAGACCACACAGGAGGGAGGGTGTAGGTCCAGCAGGAGGGAGAACAAGACCACACAGGAGGGAGGTTGTAGTTCCAGCATCAGGGTGAACAAGACACAGGAGGGAGTGTGTAGGTCCAGCATCAGGGTGAACAAGACGACACAGGAGGGAGGGTGTAGGTCCAGCATCAGGGTGAACAAGACCACACAGGAGGGAGGGTGTAGGTCCAGCATCGTGGGTGAACAAGACCACACAGGAGGGAGGGTGTGAACCAGCATCAGGGTGAACAAGACCACACAGGAGGGAGGGTCTAGGTCCAGCATCAGGTGAACAAGACCACACAGGAGGGAGGGTAGGTCCAGCATCAGGGTGAACAAGACCACACAGGAGGAAGGTAGGTCCAGCATCAGGGTGAACAAGACCACACAGGAGGGAGGGTGTAGGTCCAGCATCAGGGTGAACAAGACCACACAGGAGGAAGGGTGTAGGTCCAGCATCAGGGTGAACAAGACCACACAGGAGGGAGGGTGTAGGTCCAGCATCAGGGTGAACAAGACAACACAGGAGGGAGGGTGTAGGTCCAGCATCAGGGTGAACAAGACCACACAAAAGGGAGGGCGTAGGTCCAGCATCAGGGTGAACAAGACCACACAGGAGGGAGGGTATAGGTCCAGCATCAGGGAGAACAAGACCACACAGGAGGGAGGGTGTAGGTCCAGCATCAGGGAGAACAAGACCACACAGGAGGGAGGGTGTAGGTCCAGCATCAGGGAGAACAAGACCACACAGGAGGGAGGGTGAGGTCCAAAGGTGAACAAGACCACATAGGAGGGAGGGTGTAGGTCCAGCATCAGGGTGAACAAGACCACACAGGAGGGAGGGTGTAGGTCCAGCATCAGGGTGAACAAGACGACACAGGAGGGAGGTGTAGGTCCAGCATCAGGGTGAACAAGACGACACAGGGAGGGTGTAGGTCCAGCATCAGGGTGAACAAGACGACACAGGAGGGAGGGCGTAGGTCCAGCATCAGGGTGAACAAGACGACACAGGAGGGAGGGTGTAGGTCCAGCATCAGGGTGAACAAGACCACACAGGAGGGAGGGCGTAGGTCCAGCATCAGGGTGAACAAGACCACACTGGAGCGAGGGTGTAGGTCCAGCAGGAGGGAGAACAAGACCACACAGGAGGGAGGGCGTAGGTCCAGCATCAGGGTGAACAAGACGACACAAAAGGGAGAGTGTAGGTCCAGCATCAGGGTGAACAAGACCACACAGGAGGGAGGGTGTAGGTCCAGCATCAGGGTGAACAAGACGACACAGGAGGGAGGGTGTAGGTCCAGCATCAGGGTGAACAAGACGACACAGGAGGGAGGGTGTAGGTCCAGCATCAGGGTGAACAAGACGACACAGGAGGGAGGGCGTAGGTCCAGCATCAGGGTGAACAAAACGACACAGGAGGGAGGGTGTAGGTCCAGCATCAGGGTGAACAAGACCACACAGGAGGGAGGGTGTAGGTCCAGCATCAGGGTGAACAAGACGACACAGGAGGGAGGGTGTAGGTCCAGCATCAGGGTGAACAAGACGACACAGGAGGGAGGGTGTAGGTCCAGCATCAGGGTGAACAAGACGACACAGGAGGGAGGGCGTAGGTCCAGCATCAGGGTGAACAAGACGACACAGGAGGGAGGGTGTAGGTCCAGCATCAGGGTGAACAAGACGACAGGAGGGAGGGTGTAGGTCCAGCATCAGGGTGAACAAGACGACACAGGAGGGAGGGTGGAGGTGTGTAGGTCCAGCATCAGGGTGAACAAGACCACACAGGAGGGAGGGTGGTCCAGCATCAGGGTGAACAAGACGACACAGGAGGGAGGGTGTAGGTCCAGCATCAGGGTGAACAAGACGACACAGGAGGGAGGGCGTAGGTCCAGCATCAGGGTGAACAAGACGACACAGGAGGGAGGGCGTAGGTCCAGCATCAGGGTGAACAAGACGACACAGGAGGGAGGGTGTAGGTCCAGCATCAGGGTGAACAAGACCACACAGGAGGGAGGGCGTAGGTCCAGCATCAGGGTGAACAAGACCACACTGGAGCGAGGGTGTAGGTCCAGCAGGAGGGAGAACAAGACCACACAGGAGGGAGGGCGTAGGTCCAGCATCAGGGTGAACAAGACGACACAAAAGGGAGAGTGTAGGTTCAGCATCAGGGAGAACAAGACCACACAGGAGGAGGTGTAGATCAGGATGAGAGAAAACGTGAATTTTCATTGTTATATTATAGTAGACACTGTTGTAGTTTGTGGCAGTTTGAGCAGCCCATGTTGTACTGCTTCCTCATTTTACTTATGTTTTTCAATTCCACTGTAATTTATATAGTACAATATGGTTTAAATTGAGAAAAATAATGAAGTTAATCATTAAGAAATATAAAACATCGACAATAGGTAAGAGTAATGTGTGTGGTGAAGTTAATCCGTCTTGGTGTGAAATATAAAATTGAGAATTATACTTAATTTCCATTTTTTCATATTGTTAATTTCGTTTTGAATTATTATTTAATTATACCAAACTATTACCCGTCTTCAAATTATCACAAATACATTAACACATCTGGTTTACTTATGCATCAGACGGAAGCAATGAGTTGGTAGCCGCGTACTCAATTCCAGCAATAATAAAAACATTAAATTTCTTACTTTGATATCATTTCTTTGCATAAAAATCAATCCATTTTCGGATAATGCTGAAACAAAATTGTTCCCAAATTTCTAACACATTTACTTTGATATTTTTCAAAATGCTTACCTTGCAAATTTCTGGATATCAGTCAAAATTCTGCCGTTTTCTTTCATATTTGTGAGGGTAAACTATGACATATTCCCCCAGTCTGGTAAGTGTCATCTGGGATATCGATATTCGAAGTCGCGGATAAGTAGGGTGTCGGCAGGCGTAGTCTAAGCTCTTAACTCAGCTCGACTACATCTTACCTTTATCATATAGGTGGATGGTGAGAATATACGCGTTGATTTACCATTTTCTTTTTACTTGTTTTGACAGTGCTTGTGGGTATGCATCTGTGTACTGTATAATATTATCTGTTAGTATGTATTTCTCTGTACGTAGCATCTACATGTTCAGCC
>NW_024734915.1:32500-55000 GCF_018991925.1 Homarus americanus | reverse complement strand
TATCTGGTGTTGTCATGTGTTATCTGGTGTTGTCATGTGTTATCTGGTGTTGTGATGTGTTATCTGGTGTTGTTATGTGTTATCTGGTGTTGTCATGTCTTATCTGGTGTTGTCATGTGTTATCTGGTGTTGTCATGTATTATCTGGGTGTTGTCATGTGTTATCTGGTGTTGTCATGTGTTATCTGGTGTTGTCATGTATTTATCTGAATTGTTGTCATGTGTTATCTGGTGTTGTCATGTATTTATCTCTGGTGTGGCTTTGTGTTATCTGGTGTTATCATGTTATCAATTGTTGTCATGTATTTATCTGAATTGTTGTCATGTATTATCTGGTGTTGCTTTTTTGTATTTATCTGGTGTTGTTATCTGGTGTTGTCATGTGTTATCTGGTGTTGTTATGAGTGACATCTGGTGTTGTCATGTGTTATCTGGTGTTGTTATGAGTGACATCTGGTGTTGTCATGTGTTATCTGGTGTTGTGTGTTATCTGGTGTTGTCATGTGTTATCTGGTGTTGTCATGTGTTATCTGGTGTTGTCATGTGTTATCTGGTGTGGCTTTGTGTTATCTGGTGATGTTATGTGTTATCTGGTGTTGTGTGTTGTCTGGTGTTGTGTGTTATCTGGTGTTAACATGTGTTGGCTGGTGTTAACATGTGTTATCTTGTGTTAACATGTGTTGGCTGGTGTTGTCGGCGTGTTATCTGGTGTTGTCAGCGTTATCTGTGTTGCTGCTGTGTTATCTGGCGTGTTGTTATGTGTTATCTGGTGTTGTTAGCGTGTTATCTGCGTTGTTATGTGTTA
This sequence comes from Homarus americanus, assembly GCF_018991925.1. NCBI lineage: Eukaryota > Metazoa > Arthropoda > Malacostraca > Decapoda > Nephropidae > Homarus > Homarus americanus. Next base: position 54,196 of record NW_024734915.1, on the reverse strand, counting down.
TCTGGTGTTGCTTATGTGTTATCTGCGTTGCTGCTGTGTTATCTGCGTTGGTCATGTTATCTGGTGTTGTTATGTGTTATCTGGTGTTGTCATGTGTTATCGGTGTTGTCATGTGTTATCTGGTGGTTGTCATGTGTTATCCGGTGTTGTCATGTTATCTGGGTGTTGTCATGTGTTATCTGGTGTTGCTCGCGTGTTATCTGGTGTTGGCTGCGTGTTATCTGGTGTTGTCATGTGTTATCTGGTGTTGGTTGCGTGTTATCTGGTGTTGTCATGTGTTATCTGGTGTTGTCATGTGTTATCTGGGTGTTGTTTGCCGTGTTATCTGGTGTTTGTTATCTGGTGTGGCTTTGTGTTATCTGGTGTTATCGCTGTGTTATCTGGTGTTGTCAGTGTGTTATCTTGTGTTATTGTGGTTATCTGGTGTTGCTTTGTGTTATCTGGTGTTGTTATCTGGTGTTGAAGCTCGCGTGTTATCTGCGTTGTTATGTTATCTGGTGTTGTTATGTGTTATCTGGTGTTGTTATGTGTTATCTGGTGTTGTTATGGTGTTATCTGCCGGTGTTGTCATGTTATCTGGTGTTGTCATGTGTTATCTGGTGTGGCTTTGTGTTATCTGGTGTTGTTATGTGTTATCTGGTGTTGTCATGTGTTATCTGGTGTTGTTATGTGTTATCTGGTGTTGTGTGTTATCTGGTGTTGTGTGTTATCTGGTGTTAACATGTGTTGGCTGGTGTTAACATGTGTTATCTTGTGTTAACATGTGTTGGCTGGTGTTAACATGTGTTATCTTGTGTTAACATGTGTTGGCTGGTGTTAACATGTGTTATCTGGTAATACGGTGTTGGCTGGTGTTAACATGTGTTATCTTGTGTTAACATGTGTTGGCTGGTATGAACATGTGTTATCTTGTGTTAACATGTGTTATGTGGTGTTAATATGTGTTATCGGGTGTTAACATGTGTTGGCTGGTGTTAACATGTGTTATCTTGTGTTAACATGTGTTGGCTGGTGTTAACATGTGTTATCTTGTGTTAACATGTGTTATGTGGTGTTAACATGTGTTATCTGGTGTTAACATGTGTTGGCTGAGGTTAACATGTGTTATCTTGTGTTATATGTGTTATGTGGTGTTACGTGTTGTTGGTGTTAACATGTGTTATCTTGTGTTATTGTTGGCTGGTGTTAAAATGTGTTATCTGGTGTTAATATGTGTTGGCTGGTGTTAACATGTCTTATCTTGTGTTAACATGTGTTGGCTGGTGTTAAAATGTGTTATCTGGTGTTAACATGTTTTTGGTGTATGTGTTATCTTGTGTTAACATGTTATGTGGTGTTAACATGTGTTGGCTGGTGTTAACATGTGTTATCTGGTGTTAATATGTGTTGGCTGGTGTTAACATGTGTTATCTTGTGTTAACATGTGTTATGTGGTGTTAACATGTGTTGCTGGTGTTAACATGTGTTATCTTGTGTTAACATGTGTTGGCTGGTGTTGACGTGTGTTATCTGGTGTTAACATGTGTTGGCTGGTGTTAACATGTGTTATCTTGTGTTAACATGTGTTGGCTGGTGTTAAAATGTGTTATCTGGTGTTAACATGTGTTGGCTGGTGTTAACATGTGTTATCTGGTGTTAACATGTGTTGGCTGGTGTTGACGTGTGTTATCTGGTGTTAACATGTGTTATATTGTGTTATCTGGTATTATCTGTCGTTTTCGTGTGTTTTGTAGTGTTACCTTTCAAAGTAGTGTGTTATATGGTGTTATCTGTCAAAGTCGCGTGTTTTGTGGTGTTATCTGTTGTTGTATTGCCTTATATGGTGTTATATTGTGTTATCTGTTATAGTTATGGGATCACTTGAGGATTAACTCCAGCTTATTTCTCCCGAAGATTAGACACCTCAGTTAATCTCCCTAAGGTAACCTCAAGGATTAGCATCAGTTAGGTTAGGTTAGGTTAGGTTGGGGGGTGGTGTAGGTTTAGTGTGGGTGTAGGATGGTGGAAGGAAGCTGGCGATAGGATGGGTTAGGTTGGGTTAGGGGGGTGGTGTAGGTTTAGTGTGGGTGTAGGATGGTGGGAAGGAAGGGGTCAAGGATAGGATGGGTTAGGTTGGGTTAGGGGTGGTTTAGGTTTAGTGGGTGTAGGATGGTGGAAGGAAGGAGGGTCAAGGATAGGATGGGTTAGGTTAGGTTGGGTGGTTTAGGTTTGGTGTGGGTGTGGGATGGTGGGAAGGAAGGAAGTCAGGATAGGATGGGTTAGGTTGGGTTGGGGGGTGGTGTGGGTTTAGTGTGTGGGTGTGGGATGGTGGAAGGAAGGAAGTCAAGGATAGGATGGGTTAGGTTGGGTTAGGGGTGGTGTGGGTTTTAGTGTGTGGGTGTGGGATGGTGGGAAGGAAGGAAGTCAAGGATAGGATGGGTTGGGTTGGGTTAGGGGTGGTGTAGGTTTAGTGTGGGTGTAGGATGGTGGAAGGAAGGAGGTCAAGGTAGGATGGGTTAGGTTAGGTTAGGGGGTGGTGTAGGTTTAGTGTGGGTGTAGGATGGTGGAAGGAAGAGTCAAGGATAGGATGGGTTAGGTTAGGTTAGGGGGGTGGGGTAGGTTTAGTGTGGGTGTGGGATGGTGGAAGGAAGGAAGTCAAGGATAGGATGGGTTAGGTTGAAATTGGTTTTAGGTTTGGTATTGGGTGTGGGATGGTGCGGAAGGAAGGAGGGTCCAAGGATGGATGGGTTGGTTGGGGGGGTGGTTTGGGTTTGAATTAACTGGGTGTGGGATGGTGGAGGAGAGGAGGAGGTCAGGATGGGATGGGTTGGGTTGGTTGATTGGTTTGGGTTTGGTGTTGGGTGTGGGATGGAAGGAGGGTCAAGGATAGGATGGGTTGGGGTTGGGTTGGGGGGTGGTGTGGGTTTGGTGTGGGTTGGGATGGGGTTTGGGGAGGGAAAGTCAGGATAGGATGGGATTGGGTTGGGTTGGGGGTGGTGTGGGTTTGGTGTGGGTGCAGGATGGTGTAGGAAGGAGAGGTCCAGATCGGATGGGTTAGGTTGGGATTCAGAGATGGTGTAGGTTGGTGTGGGTGTGGGATGGTGGAAGGAGGTCAAGGATAGGATGGGTTGGGTTAGGTTGAGGGTGGTGTGGGTTTAGTGTGTGGGTGTGGGATGGTGGAAGGAAGGAGGTCCAGGATAGGATGGGTTGGGTTAGGTTAGGAGGATAGTGTAGGTTTAGTGTGGGTGTAGGATGGTGGAAGGAAGGAGGTCAAGGATAGGATGGGTTAGGTTAGGTTAGGGGGGTGGGGTAAGTTTAGTGTGGGTGTAGGATGGTGGAAGGAAGGAGGTTGATAGGAGTAGTAAGGTATAGGATGTTGTGTTATGGTGTGACGGCTGGTAAGTGTTGGTTTGAGACTTGTGTTACGGTGATATATATATACTGGGTCTTGAGCTCCTTACACTTAGATACTTCTGCAATATCCTGTAGTAAAGTATCTATCCGTGTGTCTATCCAACTATCCATCTATCTATCTGTGTGTCTATCTAACTATCCATCTATCTATCTATGTGTCTATCTAACTATCCATCTATCTATCTGTGTGTCTATCTAACTATCCATCTATCTATCTGTGTGTCTATCTAACTATCCATCTATCTATCTGTGTGTCTATCTAACTATCCATCTATCTATCTGTGTGTTTATCTAACTATCCATCTATCTATCTGTGTGTCTATCTAACTATCCATCTATCTATCTGTGTGTCTATCTAACTATCCATCTATCTATCTGTGTGTGTCTATCTAACTATCCATCTATCTATCTGTGTGTTTATCCAATCATCCATCTATCTATCTGTGTGTTTATCTAACTATCCATCTATCTATCCGTGTGTCTATCTAATCATCCATCTATCTATCCGTGTGTCTATTCAACTATCCATCTATTTCATCGTGTCAGCCTTAACTATCCATCTATCTATCTGTGTGTCTATCTAACTATCCATCTATCTATCTGTGTGTTTATCTAACTATCCATCTATCTATCTGTGTGCGTTTATCTAACTATCCATCTATCTATCTGTGTGTTTATCTAACTATCCATCTATCTATCTTGTGTGTTTATCTAACCATCCATCTATCTATCTGTGTGTTTATCTAACTATCCATCTATCTATCTGTGTGTTTATCTAACTATCCATCTATCTATCTGTGTGTCTATCTAACTATCCATCTATCTATCTGTGTGTCTATCTAACTATCCATCTATCTATCTGTGTTTCTATCTAACTATCCATCTATCTATCTGTGTGTTTATCTAACTATCCATCTATCTATCTGTGTTTCTATCTAACTATCCATCTATCTATCTGTGTGTTTATCTAACTATCCATCTATCTATCTGTGTGTCTATCTAACTATCCATCTCTATCTGTGTTTATCTAACTATCCATCTATCTATCTATGTGTCTATCTAACTATCCATCTATCTATCTGTGTGTTTATCTAACTATCCATCTATCTATCTGTGTGTCTATCTAACTATCCATCTATCTATCTGTGTGTCTATCTAACTATCCATCTATCTATCTGTGTGTTTATCTAACTATCCATCTATCTATCTATGTGTCTATCTAACTATCCATCTATCTATCTGTGTGTCTATCTAACTATCCATCTCTATCTGTGTCTATCTAACTATCTATCTGTTTGTCTGTATGTCTATCTAACTATCCATCTATCTATCTATGTGTCTATCTACGAGAGCCACAAGTGAAGAATATTTCCCCTCGTATCAAAACAAGACCTGACCTGACCTGACCTGACCTGGCCTACACAAGGAGGGTATATACAATCCCTTGACGATAATGGTGATCTCCTATTGGCTTGACAAGGGGATTCTCACCCTAGTGGAAGCGTGAGGCAAGTACTATTATACCCCAGAGTTAGACATAAGTCATTGATCTCGCGGACATCGACGTGGGATCCCTGTTACCACACCGTCAGAAGGAGGGGGGACGGAGGGGGGGAGGGGAGGGGGAGGGGAGGGGGGGGAGAGGGTGTTGGTCCTTGTAAGGGAGTCAGCTTGTTACTCCACCTTCCGGGCCTGGAGGGAAAAATTGAGGGACTGGATTGGGGAATGTTTTCCATGTCCAACTTCTGGGGTTTTGGTTGCTGTTGTGAGTCTGTTCTTCCTGTTGTGAGTCTTTTTTTTTCCTGTTGTGAGTCTGTTCTTCCTGTTGTGAGTCTTTTTTTTCCTGTTGTGAGTCTGTTCTTCCTGTTGTGAGTCTTTTTTTTTCCTGTTGTGAGTCTGTTCTTCCTGTTGTGAGTCTTTTTTTTCCTGTTGTCAATGTCTTCCTACTTTATTGAGTTTTTTTTACTGTATTGCGGCCATTTAGGTGCTGTTTTACGATCTTGTAGATGCTGTTGTGTGGCCATTTTTGCTGTTCTGGGGTCTTTTAAATGCTGTTGTGTGGCCATTTTTGCTGTTCTGGTGTCTTTTAGATGGTGTTGTGTGGCCATTTTTGCTGTTCTGGGGTCTTTTAGATGCTGTTGTGTGGCCATTTTGCTGTTCTAGTCTTAAATGCTGTTGTGTGGCCATTTTTGCTGTTCTGGGGTCTTTTAAATGCTGTTGTGTGGCCATTTTTGCTGTTCTGGTGTCTTTTAGATGGTGTTGTGTGGCCATTTTTGCTGTTCTGGGGTCTTTTAGATGCTGTTGTGTGGCCATTTTTGCTGTTCTGGGGTCTGTCATGCTATCTTTAGATCTTTCAGCTTCTTTTCTGTTGTGCTTTCCTGGGGTTGTCAACTACTGGTATGTGAGTTATTCTCTTAGGGACAAATTCACCAACATCTCGTCTATATAACTATTTCTTCATGGCTAGGGATCCAATTTAATATCAGTTGCACTCCTTGCTTGTCCTGTGAGGTGGTGAGGATTTAGCTGTGTCTTGACGAGGTGTTGACGATTGCTTGAAAGGCTGTTTTGTAGTGTGTGTACCGCAATATCTGCAGTGGAGTGAGTGTGTCCTTGTAGTATGTGGTTTCCTTTACTGTTTCCGGGAGATTACAATGGGGAGATACGCCCCTGGACGTATTCTCAAATGCCATGGGAGATGGGAGACTGCCCCCGGCTGGTCTTCGCATTAGCCACTCTAGGCTGACAAATGGTCACCTGATGGTCCAAGGGCCTCAGCCAGTACGCGATAGCTGTCTGGGCTCCTTGACTATTAAACATTTGCTGGTCTAATGTCCTAGTCTGGGGGAGGTAAGGAGGCGTCGCGGCATCTCTCCAGGACTCAGGGAAGAGGATGGTTCTTGGTTCTTGGAGCAGGTGCAGGAGGCGTCGCGGCATCTCTCCAGGATTCAGGGAAGAGGATGGTTCTTGGTTCTTGGAGCAGGTGTAGGAGGCGTCGCGGCATCTCTCCAGAACTCAGGGAAGGAGATGGTTCTTGGTTGGAGCAGGTGTCTCGTTTCCAGAGGTGTGGGGCTTATTGAGGAGGGTGACCTTATCCAGTATGTCTTAAAAATCTTATAATCTCTCAAGTATGGCTATATGTTTATGTTATATCTGATGTCTTATATTATACTAAATCTAAATAGAAAACCATTTTTAAGTGATCAACTGTTAGGACGCCAGATGTACTAAAATAAATCTATCAGTCAATACTCTACTGTTACAAGATACTCTAGTGTATTACCTGAAATTTACACACACACGCTGTTATTGAACATCACCTAGAGTGCTACAGATACACTGAGATTACTAATATATACACCTCGTACTGCGGAACATGAGAGGCTGTTGTCTTTATTACCATCAAGGGACGTCTGTTTTATTTGGCTTCTTCCTCTCTCTCTCTTTTTACCACAACATGGACGTTAGTGTGTGTGTGTGTGTGTGTGGTAGAGAGCTTTGTCGCCCACCGTCTCACAGAGGGCGGAGAAGAGCTCATCTCTGTACCATCAAAGGGTAAACTTTTATGGTCGTTGGAGGCGAGAAGTTGTGGTGCTGATGGTGTGGTGACTTATACACGGTACTACTACTACTACTTCTACTTTTTATTTTTTATATTTTTTATTTACTACTACTACTACTACTACTACTACTACTACCATCATCACCACCCACTGTTATCATCACTACCACCACCACCACTACTACCAGCACTACCAGCACTACCAGCCAGTATTCTACCAGTAGTCTCTTGTTCAACCAGCCATTAGAGTGTCTCCTCTCAGGCCGGCACACTGCACTTACCTCTCTCATTGGTACCTCTTGTGCTGCAACACTGACTCTACAACACTGACTCTACGACACTGACTCTACAACACTGGCTCACTGGCTCTACAACAATGACTCTACAACTCTGACTCTACAACACTGACTCTACAACACTGACTCTACAACACTGACTCTACAGCATTACATGTCCACCAACATTTCCCTCTACAACACAGTAACGCTCACAGCAGAGGTTCATTAAAGTGTGTCGCCAGTGGAGGAGGAGGAGGAGGGGTAGGAGTAGGAGTAGGAGAAGGAGGGGTAGGAGGAGGAGAAGGAGGTGGAAGAGGAAGAGACTTGACCCTGGTGGACGACACGAAATTGTTTTAACGTGAGTGTGGAGCGGTAAGCTGAAATTCATTACCTTTCTTCATCCTCGTAACAGACAGACAGACAGATTCAAAGACAGACAGACTGACAGACATGTATTCCTGAAACACGACATGAGAGGGAGAGGAGAGGGAGAGAGAGGGAGAGGAGAGGGAGAGAGAGGTCGTATTATACACATGGCAGTTTCCAGCTGTCGGACCACCACTACCACCACCTGCCTCAATATTACCATCACCACCCGACCCGCCACTACTCTGCCACCACTAACACTACCGCACTGTGACACCATCCACTATTCCCTTCCCTACCTGTTATACTACCACCACCATTACCACCACTACCATCACCATCACTACTAACAACAGTTTTACTACTTAACTTTTCACACACCACTTAACACACAAGTCACCACCAACTACTATCACACACACACACACACACACACACACACACACTGGCGACCCTTAACAATTTCAGAGCAAGAAATTCGTCGAGGAAATTAAAAAAAAAATTATATAAAAAAAAAGTTGAAGACGAGAGACTGACCCAGAGTACATAAACAAAAACAAACAAATTACAAACAAATAAACATAAACATAAACAAAAAAATAAATAACAATAAAATAAACAAAAAGCAAACAAATAAATAACAATTAAAAAAAATATATAAACTAAACAAACATAAACAAATAAATAAACATGATTATAATGAATGAAAGACAAGAAGAAAAACATTGTCCAAAAAAGGTCTTGTGAGATGAAACTTAAGAATTATTGAAGACTTTGGTTGTTGTGGTTGAATTGCCTTGTTTGTTGTAGTGGCTCCAAGGTTAAGTCTTTTAGCTCTCAGGGTTTATTAAACATCGTTACGACCCAACAAGTGTAAGAGACCTTAAGTACGACCCCCAGTAGTGTACGACCCCGGTAACAGGATCCCAGTAGTGTACGACCCCTAGTAACACGATCCCCTCTAGTATACGACCCCCAGTAACGACGACTCCCATCAGTGTACGATCCCCAGTAACACTGCCCCATCAGTGTACGACCCCAGTAACACGACCCCAATACTATCCGACCCCCATTAGTGTACGACCCCAGTAACACGACCCCCATCAGTGTACGACCCACAGAAACACGACCCCCAATAACACGACCCCCACTAGTGTACGACCTGCAGCTTGGGTCTCTGTAGTCGTCCATCTCATTTAAATTGTAATAGTGTTCGTCCCCGCTTCTTTATCTAAGTCCTTAAGTTATTCACTGTCTCCAACTTACACTTTTGAGAATACTGTCAAGAATATTTTTTTTTTACTATTATTTTACTATTATTTTACTATTTTTACTATATTTTTTTACTATTTTGTACTATTATTTTACTATTTTTTTTCTATTATTTTACTATTTTTTTATTTTTTTATTTACTATTTTTTTTATTTTTTATAATTATTTTACTATTTTTTACTTTTGTTTACATTCATCTCTTTACGTATTTTTATTATTGGTGTATTTTATATTGTTTATTTTGCCTGTGTGTATAGTATATATATATATTCAATCTTCTGCACCTGAGACTGACTTTGCAATATCGTATAGCCGAGGATGTAGGGAGGGAGGAGAGAGGGAGAGGTGAAAAACAAGACCAGAAACAAAAAGCAAATACAAAAATAAGAAAAATAAAGAAATGGAAACGAAAAAAGGATAAAACAAGAGCAAGTCTGACGAAACTTTTTTTTTTTGAGTTTTGGTTCTGATTCGTGTTTAGTCAGGTGAATATAATACACCTTTATTTACCTGACTGATTTAGGTGACTTCGTACTCAAGGATTTAAATTTATTAGACTCGAGGGGTAGATTATCGTACTCAAGGGGTAGATTATCGTACTCAAAGGGTAGATTATCGTACTCAAGGGGTAGATTATCGTACTCAAGGGGTAGATTATCGTACTCAAGGGGTAGATTATCGTACTCAGGGGTAGATTATCGTACTCAAAGGGTAGATTATCGTACTCAAAGGGTAGATTATCGTACTCAAGGGGGTGAATTATCATATTAAGGGGGTTCGGGATATATTAGGTTAGGTCAAGCTAATTCAGGTAAAGTTTTTGATTAAGATTAGATAGATTAGAGGTAGGTTAAATTAAGTTAAGTAGATACGATTAGAATTAAGTTAAGTTAGGATACATTAAATGTAGGATAAGTTAGGATTAGTTTAAGTTAGGATAGGTAAGGTTAAACTAGATTTAGTTCCAAGACCCAACTTAAAATCCGACAATGTTGAATCAATTGACACGAACCTTCATGTAGTGTGATGTTAAATAATTCACACACATACACACACACACACACACACACACACACACACACACACACACACAGATAATCAATGTTTTTCTAGGTGAAGGCAGAAATACTGTTATTTTCTCTTGATTTACGACCAAATAAATAGTGTCAGATGCGTGTTTCTGTGAATAGGGTGAGGGCTATATTGTGTCTGTGTACTGTGTGTCTGTCTGTCTGTGTAGTGTGTGTCTGTCCGTATCTCTCTCTCTCTCTCACCGTTTTCTCAATTACTCATTTGAATACACGTTGGGGGTCTCTCTCTCTGTCTCTCTCTCTCTCTCTCTCTCTCTCTCTCTCTCTCTCTCTCTCTCTTTCTCTCACCATTTTCTCACCCCTCCAGCAGTTCTTTAGCGTGAGTTCTGTCTACGGACACTCGCGCCTACATCAAAGGGTTTCACAGTGAGGGAAAACGTAGCGAGGAGCTGAGAGAAGTGAGGATGTCTGTCTGTCTAACTCTGTCTGTCTATCTGTCTCTTTCTGTCTATCTCTGTCTGTCTGTCTGTCTCTTTCTGTCACAATGCACTGGCTTTCTGTCTGTGCTGTCTGTCTGTCTTGATATACTGCAAATGCTGATACTTGTCACAATGCTGTCTGGCATGCTTGTCTGTCTTTGTCTCTTTCTGTCTATCTCTGTCTGTCTGTCTGTCTAACTCTGTCTGTCTAACTCTGTCTGTCTATCTGTCTCTGTCTGTCTGTCTGTCTGTCTAACTCTGTCTGTCTGTCTATCTGTCTGTCTCTGTCTGTCTGTCTATCTGTCTAACTCTGTCTATCTGTCTATCTGTCTGTCTGTCTAACTCTGTCTGTCTGTCTATCTGTCTATCTCTGTCTGTCTGTTTGTCAATTTATCTATCAATCTATCTCTGTCTGTCTAGCTGTCTGTCCGTCCGCCTGTCCCTCCGTCCGTCTATCTATCTATCTATCTGACCTAAACCAGAGGGAAAACCTGATCCATACATAACGTGACCTGGTTGTAGTGGTTGCCTGTGTTCCATATAAAAAAAAACAACAACTTTGTATCAATTTAACTTAACCTCGACGTCCCCCTCCTCCTCCCCCTCCCCCCCTACTCCCCCTACTTCCCCCTCCTCCCTACTTCCCCCCCTCCCTCCTTTCTTAAGCGGCTTTACACATGTGGGATATTTACACACACACACACACACACACGGTCCAGTGTTTTATTTTTGGGGGTGTGGGGAGGAGAAGGTGTGGGGGTAGGTGTGAGGGAGTGTGAGAAGAGGGGAAGAGTGAGATGAGTGTGTAGAGGGGAGGAAAAGCAGTATTGTCCTCACGTTCCTGGCTTATTATTACTACTACTTCTACCCCTCCTACTTCTTCTTCTCCTCCTTCTGTTATTCTTTCTCCTCCCCTTCTTCCTCTTCTTCGTTATTCGTGGTCTGTGTCTCTCTCTCTACCCCTTGTTCGCGTCTCCGGAGGATTTAATTACCATAAACATTCAATCAATCTTGTGGGGTTTTTCTTCTCTCTCTCTCTCTCTCTCTCTCTCTCTCTCTCTCTCTCTCTCTCTCTCTCTCTCTCTCTCTCTCTCTCTCTCTCTCTCTCTCTCTCTCTCTCCCTTCTGTGTGTGTGTTGGAGATTCTTTGTTTATTACAGTTTTTCTCTTCCTTTGCTGTATATCTCTCCTTTTCCTTCTATTTACTGTCTGTCTCTCACTTTCTCTGTTTCTCTGTCTCTTTATTTTTCTGTTTGACTGTATCTTTTTCTTCTTCTATCTGCTCTTTTCTTATGTTTTTTGTAATTCTTCTTTTTTTATTTATCACTCTTTTCTTCGTTTTATTGTGCTTTATCTTCTTTGTCTTCTCATTCTTAATCTCTTCTGCTTTCTCATTTTATTTCCCCTTTTTCTTTAATTTTCTTTATTTTATTTTCATATTTATTCCCATCTTGTTTATTTTGGTTTCGTTTTTTTCTCTTTCTTTTGTCTTTTCTCTTCTTTCTTTTACTATCTACTAACTCTTTATCTTCCTCTCATATTCTTCTTCTCAAAACAACGTAAAAAAAAACTCTCACATGTATCAACAATACAAACTGTATTTATTTTAAGTTCATGTTATGTATTTCAGGCTCATGTTATCTGTCCCCAAAAGTTAACACAGACTTACAGGATGTCCCAAAAGAGTTAATATAGGATTACAGGATGTCCCAAAGAGTTAATATAGGATTACAGGATGTCACAAAGAGTTAATATAGGATTACAAGATGTCACAAAGAGTTAATATAGGATTACAGGATGTCCCAAAGAGTTAATATAGGATTACAGGATGTCCCAAAGAGTTAATATAGGATTACAGGATGTCACAAAGAGTTAATATAGGATTACAAGATGTCCCAAAGAGTTAATATAGGATTACAGGATGTCCCAAAGTGTTAATATAGGATTACAGGATGTCCCAAAGAGTTAATATAGGATTACAGGATGTTCCAAAGAGTTAATATAGGATTACAGGATGTCCCAAAGAGTTAATATAGGATTACAGGATGTCCCAAAGAGTTAATATAGGATTACAGGATGTCACAAAGAGTTAATATAGGATTACAGGATGTCCCAAAGAGTTAATATAGGATTACAGGATGTCCCAAAGAGTTAATATAGGATTACAGGATGTCCCAAAAGAGTTATTATAGAAGTTACAGGATGTCCCAAAGAGTTAATAGGATTACAGGATGTCCCAAAGGTTAATGAGTTACAGGATGTCCCAAAAGAGTTGTATGGGATTGCGGGATGTCCCAAGGTTGTATGGATTACGGGATGTCCCCAAGGTTATTATGGGATTACAGGATGTCCCAAGGTTGTTAATATGGGATTACGGGATGTCCCCAAGGTTGTATAGGATTACAGGATGTCACAAGGAGTTAATATGGTTACAGGATGTCCCAAAGTTAATATAGGATTACGGGATGTGTCCCCAGGTTAATATGGGATTTTGGGGATGTCCCGAAAGGTTAATGTGGGATTGCAGGATGTCCCGAAGGTTGTATAGGATTACAGGATGTCCCAAAGAGTTAATATAGGATTACAGGATGTCCCAAAGAGTTAATATAGGATTACAGGATGTCACAAAGAGTTAATATAGGATTACAAGATGTCCCAAAGAGTTAATATAGGATTACAGGATGTCCCAAAGAGTTAATATAGGATTACAGGATGTCACAAAGAGTTAATATAGGATTACAGGATGTTCCAAAGAGTTAATATAGGATTACAGGATGTCCCAAAGAGTTAATATAGGATTACAGGATGTCACAAAGAGTTAATATAGGATTACAGGATGTCACAAAGAGTTAATATAGGATTACAGGATGTCCCAAAGAGTTAATATAGGATTACAGGATGTCCCAAAGAGTTAATATAGGATTACAGGATGTCCCAAAGAGTTAATATAGGATTACAGGATGTCACAAAGAGTTAATATAGGATTACAGGATGTCCCAAAGAGTTAATATAGGATTACAGGATGTCACAAAGAGTTAATATAGGATTACAGGATGTCACAAAGAGTTAATATAGGATTACAGGATGTCCCAAAGAGTTAATATAGGATTACAAGATGTCCCAAAGAGTTAATATAGGATTACAAGATGTCCCAAAGAGTTAATATAGGATTACAAGATGTCTCAAAGAGTTAATATAGGATTACAGGATGTCACAAAGAGTTAATATAGGATTACAGGATGTCCCAAAGAGTTAATATAGGATTACAAGATGTCCCAAAGAGTTAATATAGGATTACAGGGTGTCCCAAAGAGTTAACACAGACTTACAGGGTGTCCCAAAAGTTATTAAAGTCTCTCTCTCATAAGTTAATACAAGATGTCTCAAAAGTTAGTACAGGGTGAACCAAAAGTTATCATAGCGACTCATTTCTTTAAACTTTTTCCATAAGGTAATTTTTGTAACACCCTGTTAATATGTTAGGTTAAATTAGATTAGATTGATGAAGTTAGGTTAAAAATGGTTAAAATTAGCTCCTATTTGTGTCTGTTAAATTCCTATAGGTGGTAGAGACTGTCAATGGCATCTGTATTCATCTGATCTAACATGACAGACAGACACCCAGACGAGGTTTGGACGGTATAGGACCTGTCTTGTTCTGGTTGAAAGGAGTTTGTTTACTGATGCATCATTGTTGCTGTTTTACCTTTACTTATTATTTCACGGATTTTTAGCATCTTAAGCACATTTATATCACCTTTTTCGTGTGTTTCAAGGTGTTATGAGTTGTATCCACAGTGTGTAATCCTCTGTTGGGTTATTTTTCTGGCGTGTGTGTGTGTGTGTGTGTGTGTGTGTGTCTTAACTCTGACTAAATCCAGCTATGTTTATCTCTCACCTCAGTCTCTCTCTCTCTCTCTCTCTCTCTCACAGTAGAGCTGGAGAGGTCACCAACACACAACAAGGAAACAATAGAGTGATTTATTAACTTCTCTCACCTGTGGCTGGTAAGTACTGCAATATATCTGCTTTATTATTTATATTTTTACCTATACTGTACGTTATGTAAGGGCGTCGGTTCTGGGTGTGTGTGTGTGGGAGGAGTGATATGGGTGAATTGGGTGATGGATGAGTACCTGGGTGAAGGAGATGAACGTGACAGGTATTTACGTTAAGAAACATTTAATTAAACCTGAATTATGGGATTAATTTACGGTTTAAACCTTCTATTATCCCGTAATTGGGAGTGTAAAAACTGATTCTTAAATACGTCAGTGAAACTTAGAGAAATAAGCATCTAAAATGGTATTGATGAATTATTTAAAAGTCTCGCTTAACTGGGTACACGTTCTCACAACACGAGTTAATCTTTATGAATCCGGATCCAAACGCACTTATAAGAACGAGGTAAGGGTTAATTTGGGTTCTTGGGGGAAGTAATACGGTTTTATGCATTTAATATTACTTTAATCTGTGGTTGTATGCTGTATATATTTTTGTATTTTACGTTTGTATTATTCGTGTATATTCTGTGTTTGTTTGTTTACATTTTAATACTGTTTTCTTTGATTTCCTGTCGTTTTCTTTGAATGGTTTATGACTTTCCCAGTAACATTCACTATATTTGCTCTACTACTACTACTACTACTACTATTACTACTACTAAATTTTTTTATACCTTCGTCAAAAATCGTGGGGTGGGGAGGACTATACGAACTCTTACCTGTCTATATTCGTATCTCTGTCTATTCGTGTGTGATTTCTTCGTCTTCGCCATCATCATCAGATTTTTCATTATTCCCATTTTTGTTATGGGAGTCAGTCGTTCTGTTGCTAGTTCTCTACATTTATCAGTCCTATGCCTATTCTCTTGTTATTCCCAGTTCTCTCGTGTCGCCATTCGTGTTGACTCGCTCACTCAACTCCATTAGATCACTGAAGGTAATCCTAATAGACTGTGTAAGTGTGTCTGTCTCATCCCTTGTTGTGTCGGGAACAAGAGCCAAGTTGGTGGTGATTCAGAGGTCTGGGGTCACATACAGGGGTCACACACAGGTCACATACAGGTGTCATAAACAGGTGTCATAAACATGGGTCATATAGAGGTCAAAGGTCAAATGGATCTTTTTTCGTGTTTGTCCCTTAGGTTCATGGACAACGGGATGACTTATCTAATTTAGAACTTTCTTATCCCGATCTTTCTTATTTTGTAATGTACGACTGAAACGGAACTTTATTGTATCTGAACTTGGAGTTTCATCATAATTTAAAAACATTAAAACTTCAAACCTTCTTGTCATTAACTTATATTACTGTACCTTAGTCTGAAACTGAAGATTATGAACTTGATTTAAAACTTTCATAAACTGATGTTAAACCTTTTATTCTTAATCTTGAACTTTTACGTCTAAGGAGAGGCTTTTGATCTTGAACTTTCTTACCTCGTGTAGCTAATTGTCTTAACGTGATCTTGAATTCCTTTATCGAAATGGAAAGGTGTTCTTGATGATAGGTGGTGAGTCAGGCAGCTTTAACTCCTTCCCCCTCTCCCTCTCTCCTTCTCTCCCTCCCCCTCTCCTTCCCCATTCCCCCTCCCCCATTCGATAAGACAATGATGGAGTGAGGGTGGAGGCGACTCAGGTGTTACTTACACATGAGGTGGGAGGGAGGGAGAGAGAGAGAGAGACGGGGGGAGAGGAAGGGGTGGAAAGGCGAACGAGGGAGGGAGGAAGGCAGGAAGGGAAGTGATATCGAGAGAGGGACGGAAGTGAGAGCAAGGAAAGGAGGGAGGGAATGTGGGAGGGAGAGGAGGGGGGGAGGAAGTCTAAGGCATATTGGATCAGAAATTGTGTGATGGAGAAAACCAGAGGAATGGTGGAGAGCTGGACCAAGGGAAGGCTGTGCGCTGGTAGGAGTGGACGTCGAGGGATAGTTGATTGGATGGGGAACAGAGGCTAGATGGATAATGTTCGCTCGAGGGATAGGTGGATGGTTGTTGTCTGTGGAAGTTGATGCCAGAATTTAGATAGGTGATATTTACCTGTGGAATCGGTAGCCAATGGATAGATAGATGGATAGATGGATGAATAGATAGATAGATAGATAGATAATAAAAAAAACCAGTAGAAAAGTAATAGATGAATGAAACTATGACGAAAAATGTTTATTGTTGATGTTGGTGAATATACTGAGTTCTCACCCACCCAGCCACACCCACCCACACACCCACCCACCCACCCACACACCCACCCAGCCACCCACCCACCCACACCCACCCAGCGAGTCATACATCCATAATAAAACTGAATATGAAACGCCATTGACAAATACTGGACCAGAGGAACAGTTTTACGGGCCGGGGTTGTTATTTTGGTTGTGGTCCGTGTGTTATGTGGCTGTGGTGTCTCGTGGACCGGTCCATTGGTTCATAAACACGAGATGAGGACGATTTAACTGTCAGTGTGTATATTTTATGGTATATTACATGCTCCCTCCTCCCCAGCATCTCCCCGTTCCCCGCACCTCCTCCCCGCCTCTCCCCGCCTCTCCCCGCCTCCTGGTACAGCGGCGTGGAGGGTAGACCAGTTGATAAAGGCATTGTATGATAGCTGAGGTTACAAGGGTGTGATGGTGGTTTAATGGTAAGATAATGGTGATTTGGGTCATTTAGTTAAGGAGAAAGTTGTTAAGGGGTTTAGTAGATAATAGTCATAGTGGTAAGAGTTAAGGGGTTTAAAAGAAGTTAGTGGGTAATAGTTAACTTTCTGAAGGCTTTCCTGTCGTCTCCGTCCTCCTCTTCTTCTTCTTCTCCCTCTTCCTCCTCCTCTTTTATCCCTCCTTCACTTGCTTCTCCCCTCCTGTTCCTCCTCCTGCTCCCCCTCTTTGCCCCTTTTGTTCCCCTCTTTACCCATTCCTTCTCTCGCGCCTCTCCCCTCCACCTCCCTCCACTCACTTTCTTCTTCCCTCCCTCTACCTTCTTCTCCTCCTCCTCCTCCTCCTCCTTCATCTCCCCTTTCCCTCTCTTCCCCTACTCAGCCCCTCCCCCGCCCCCAACAGTGACGTAGTACCCAACGTTGTCATTATCACATTACATTACGGGGATTAAAGCCTTTAGGGACCGATGGAACTTTTTTCATCATTAGGTAAAAAAAGCGTCGATGAGTTATTTTAGTCTTTTTTGGTCTGGTGGCTATTTTTTTTATTATTATTTTTTGTGTTTTATTGTTGTTTTATCTGATTCATTTGGAAGATATGAAAAAAATGTTTGTGTTTGTGTTTTTTAATGCTGAAGTTGTGAAGAAAAAACTGGTAAAAAATATATTCTGAGGCTTTCCTTTTTTCCTTTATTTTTAACTTTTTTACATATAAATTATTGCCGACATACGCTTGGTGACAACTACGGTAGGATGCGTGGTTGCGTTTCAACGTGTGCTTTCTCGTGATTTATTGCCCAAACATTGTCAAGCGTGTGGTCGGGGGGGGTGGGGGGCAGTGGGGAAGAGGGCGTTACGATTGCTTTGATAAATACACACACATGAACTACACTGTTTTGTTAACGTAGGAGGAGAGGGGGGCACAAGTTGCTCAGGTAAACAACATACCTGTGTTGCATGATTGTTTCACTGTGCTTGTTATTAACCCTTGACCTAAGTGTGGTATGTTGGAAATTTGTCTGTCTTGTCTGTGTCTCTTTCTGTCACTGTCTGTCTGTGTGTCTCCTTCTATCTCTCTCTCTCTCTCACACACACATCCCATCTCTTCCCTTTCCTTTTCCTCCCAGTTTCCCTCCCTCCATCCTTCTTTCTCCTCTCTCTCTCCCAATTACCCTCTCCTCGTCATCTCACCTCTCCGTCCCCTTCCTCACCCCTCTCCCCTCCACACACAAGGCACTCACCAAGGATCTCTCAAGCTCATGAAGAGAGACATAAGGGAACCGGGAGCAATATATAACAGCGAGACGGAATCACCTGATGGGAGCTATATGCAAATGACATCATCTGGAGAGAGCTCATGGCGCGGGGAAGTGTTTACTGTCGCTCTGTACTGATTGCCGAAGCTGAGGGAGGTAGGGAGGGAGAGGAGTGAGGTGAGGGAGGTAGAGGTGAGGGAGGGAGGAGGTGGGAAGAGGTGAGGAGGTGGGAGGGAGAGGGAGAGGAGGGAGGAGGGTGAGGGTGAGGGAGGGCGGGAGGGAGAGGGTGAGGGAGGGAGGGAGAAAGGAGGGGGTGAGGGAGGTAGAGGGGTGAGGGAGGGAGGAGGGAGGGAGGAGGGAGGGGAGGTGAGGAGGAGGGAGGGAGAGGGTGAGGGAGGAGGGAGGGGAGGGTGAGGGATGTGGGGAGGGAGAGGGTGAGGGAGGGAGGAGGAGAGGGGGTGGGGAGGGAGAGGGTGAGGGAGGAGGGAGGTGGGGAGGGTGAGGGGGGAGGTAGGGGAGGGGAGGTGAGGGAGGGAGGGGGAGGGTGAGGGGATGTAGGGAGGGGAGAGGGTGGGGAGGTAGGGAGGGTGGGGAGGAGGGAGGGAGGGAGGAGAGGGGTGAGGGATGTAGGGAGGGAGAGAGTGGGGGAGGGAGGGAGGGAGGAGAGAGGGAGGGAGGAGGGAGGTAGGGAGGGTGGGGAAGTAGGGAGGGAGAGGGTGAGGAGGGAGGGAGGGAGGGGGAGGGGTGAGGGAGAGGGTGAGGGGGGGGAGGGAGGGGGTGAGGGAGGTAGGGAGGGAGGGTGGGGGAGGTAGGGAGGGGGGGTGAGGTGGGGAGGGGGGAGGGTGAGGGGTAGGGACTGAAGGAGGCAAGTGGGGAGGGGAAGGAAGAAAAACGACTGAATGAAAGAAAAGACGGATAAAGAAGGAAAGAATAAACAGAAAACAATACAAAAGGAAGGAGAGAGAGGCATGAAAAATATACTGAAATACAAACAAACAAACACATTCAATACCTCCCAATATACACACTAACAACAGGTATAAAAAGATCATCCAACCTCCATACCACTTAAGTCATTCATTAGATTCATACACACAATTATACACTCTCACGTATACTTTTCCCCAGGTAAATAAATGAGCCTACATTACCTGGGAACAAAACACACAATCAAGTGTATATCAATTTGAATAATGTTGCTGATGCATTTATTAGCTGTTAATATCACTTATGCCATCTGGTAACGAAGTCTTGTCTGTGGGTTGTATTACTTGTGGTAGTGGTGGTTAGGTTAGGTTAGGGTATCTTGGTTAGGTTAGGTGAGGGTATCTTGGTTAGGTTAGGGTATCTTGGTTAGGTTAGGTGAGGGTATCTTGGTTAGGTTGTGAGGTATCTGGTGTTGGTATCTGGTTGGTTTTGTTGGTTAGGGTAAGGTATCTTGTTGTTAGGGTATCTTGGTTAGGTTAGGTTAGGTATCTTGGTTAGGTTAGGTTAGGGTATCTTGGTTAGATAGGGTATCTTGGTTAGGTTAGGTTAGGGTATCTTGGTTAGGTTAGGTTAAGGTATCTTGGTTAGGTTAGGTTAGGATATCTTGGTTAGGTTAGGTTAGGATATCTTGGTTAGGTTAGGTTAGGGTATGGTATGAGAGGTTCATTAATCATCAGAGGAAAATAAAGTGGGGTGCCTAATCTTCAACTGAGACTCACACAAGTTGAACACCCAAAGTCAATCTAAAATTCAACAACACATTTTACGATTTAAATTCCACTACTGACAAAATCATTTCGTGTATCAAATTATTCTCAACTCGGGTAAAGGATTAAGCCTGAATTTGTCCTAGTCCTCCAACTCTCTGTGTGATTTGAATATTTTTACATAATAAATAACTCCGTTTACTCAGTGCTGTAGAGTAATTTAGCCGTATATGTGTGTTTATGGGTTGGGTGAGTGAGAGTGAGTCAGTGTTGTGGTTGTGTTTCATGGTTTGGTTGTTGTGGTAATTTTTGTGGTTGTGTTTCATGGTTTGGTTGTTGTGGTAATTTTTGTGGTTGTGTTTCATGGTTTGGTTGTTGTGGTAATTTTTGTGGTTGTGTTTCATGGTTTGGTTGTTGTGGTAATTTTTGTGGTTGTGTTTCATGGTTTGGTTGTTGTGGTAATTTTTGTGGTTGTGTTGCATGGTTTGGTTGTTGTGGTAATTTTTGTGGTTGTGTTTCATGGTTTGGTTGTTGTGGTAATTTTTGTGGTTGTGTTTCATGGTTTGGTTGTTGTGGTAATTTTGTGGTTGTGTTTGGTTTGGTTGTTGTGGTAATTTTGTGGTTGTGTTTCATGGTTTGGTTGTTGTGGTAATTTTTGTGGTTGTGTTTCATGGTTTGGTTGTTGTGGTAATTTTTTGTGGTTGTGTTGCATGGTTGTTGTATTCTTTTGTGGTTGTGTTGCATGGTTTTGGTTGTTGTGGTAATTTTGTGGTTGTGTTGCATGGTTTTTGTTGTGGTAATTTTTGTGGTTGTGTTTCATGGTTTGGTTGTTGTGGTAATTTTGTGGTTGTGTTTCATGGTTTGGTTGTTGTGGTAATTTTTGTGGTTGTATTGCATGGTTTGGTTGTTGTGGTAATTTTGTGGTTGTATTATGGTTTTGTTGTTGTGTAATTTTGTGGTTGTTTGATGGTTTGGTGTTGGTATTTTTGTGGTTGTGTTTCATGGTTTGGTTGTTGTAGTAAATTGTGGTTGTGTTATGAAATATTTTTATTTTTGGGGGATTTTTTTATATTTTTAAAGGAAATGTAAGATTAAAAAAATATATATTGATAAATTAGAATAAATTAAAAGTTGAAATAAATATTGTCTTTATTATTATTTTCGTTTAGTAAGAAAAATAATATAATTTCTCACTCGTCATTTTTTTTTTATTTAAAGTGAAATTGGATTAAAAATATGTTTCTTTTCAATCTGTGTCTACTTTGTGTCTCATACAGGAGGAATGAGGAATAAATGTATTTCTCTTAACAGCGAGAAACATAAAACAACACTAAACAAAATATTTCTTAATACAGTTGACATAAACATTTTGTCTTGTAGATAGGAAAATGGAGGTGTGTGTGTGTGTGTGTGTGTGTGTGTGTGTGTGTGTGTGTGTGTGCGGTAGGTAGGTAGGAAGATGACCTGGAGGAAGGGAAGGGAGAAAGGGGTGGAGGGGGGGTAGGAGGGGGGGGGGGAAGAGGGAGGGAAGGAGGTAGATGGAGGAGGAAGGAGGGTAGCCATACATGACAGTAACAACACAACACAGTGAGGCTGGTGGCGTCATCGTGGCCAGCATTAAAGGCGACCCTCCCATGCTTGTCAAAGGGGTAAAGACCTTTATGTATTTTTAAATGTGGGTGACGGGAGGTACTAGGCACCCTTACATTGGTA
>NW_024734915.1:0-30000 GCF_018991925.1 Homarus americanus | reverse complement strand
CACAACTACAACCCCCCCACCACAACCACAACCCTACCTCCTCCCCACCACCTCCACCCCATCATCACCTCCACACATAAAAAAACACACACACCTCATGTTATTTTTCTCCACCTCCTCAGTAACTTCATCACCGCAGTTCATTATGGCAGGTAGGATTAATTAGAGGTGTCTTCATATAGGTAATAGAGTCAGGTATAGTGGTAGAGCTCTATTAGGTATATTAGTATAGGTATAGGAGTTTGTTATGATGTTTTGTCTGTCTGTATGTCTGCCTGTCTATTAATCTATCTATCTGTCTTCTCTGTCTGTCTGTCTATCCACATTTATTCACAATACCTCTTATTAATTCACTACGAACACTCACGTTGCGTCTGAAATGATTAAGTAATTAGGCAGAATAATTAGCATCATAATGAGGGTATAATTAGCATGGTGTCTTAACTACAGAGTATTGTTAATTGATTATTAGTGTTCAGATAGTTTACACATACACACACACACACACACACACACACACACACACACACACACACACACACACACACACACACACACACAGTACTTCCATGGTCGTGTGAGGACTTTCCGGTACGAGAGAATAATGGACCATTTCGGGTGCCCTTTCATGGTCCCCTGGAGGCCCTAGAACACCCTGGCAGCCGGGGACTGTCAGGAATGTCATAACCTGTCATGGCCTCTACGTCATAGCTGTTTGTCATGCCTTGTTGTGGTCTGTTTGTCTGTTTGTTACTCACCTGTCATGGCTGGTGAGGGGTTGATGAAGAGACTGTCACAGCTAGTTTACTGCTTGGTGTTGTTGTGTCTGTCATAACCTGTCATGTGCTCTGAGAATCTGTCATTTCTTTTTGTTGACAGTGTCTGGTCAAAAAATTAGTGATATGTTGTTAGCTCCTGTCTTATCCTGTCAGTACCTGTCATATCCTGTCATATCCTGTCAGTACCTGTCATATTCTGTCAGTACCTGTCATATCCTGTCAGTACCTGTCATATCCTGTCAGTACCTGTCATATCCTGTCAGTACCTGTCATATCCTGTCAGTAAATTTGTCTGATTTAAGAAGTATTTGAGGCACACAGCTGGGAGAGAGGGCGAGAGGTATTAACAAAGAGAGAGCGTCGGAGTTAGAGAGCGAGAAAGCATAGCACTGGGAGAGAGAGAGAGAGAGAGAGAGCGTGGCGGGCGGGTTGGTCGGGGCAGGAGGCAGCGGCAGGCCTTCAGATTGGCTGGGCAGTGCACGCCGTGAGGACGCAACCGAGCGTCTCTCCTCTCTCTCTCTCTCCCCGAACACCCTCACGTACCACCACCACCACTACTACCACAACCACTACTACCACACCGTGCGCACCCACCCAGTGATCAACTAACCCCCTCCCCCACCCACAGACTCTCTCGCTCTCATATATAAACATATCGTATACTAACATCCCTCACGATGTCTTATGTTAGTATAAATGTCAATCTCTTTTTTCGGTAAAGCATTTTTGGAAAAAGATAATGCAATGGTTTTTTTTCGTAAAATTGATTGCCAAATTGGGTGGTTTTGAGTGGAAAATTAATTACGTTCACTTGTGGATCCGTAATGAAGAGATTAATGCTTGAAAAACAGATTTTTTAATTGAAACACAATTTTTACTCATTAGACAAATTGGAAAGTGGCGCCAGGTGGAGACTTTTGTCGTGGACTGATGTAAAGTAACAAGTTATTTGCCCCGTTGATAAATAACCAAACTTTTGTTATATTCACAGTCGATGATACAAGGACCCACTCAACGTGTTTATCTGGTACAGGTGTTAGGTTAAGCTGGCTGTCATAGGTGGAAGGTTAAGCTGGGTGTTACAGGTGTTAGGTTAACTGGCTGTCATAGGTGGAAGGTTAAGCTGGGTGTTACAGGTGTTAGGCTAAGCTGGCTGTAATAGGTGGAAGGTTAAGCTGGGTGTTACCGGTGTTAGGCTAAACTGGCTGTAATAGGTGAAAGGTTAAGCTGGGTGTTACCGGTGTTAGGTTAACTGGCTGTAATAGGTGAAAGGTTAAGCTGGGTGTTACCCGTGTTAGGTTAACTGGCTGTAATAGGTGGAAGGTTAAGCTGGGTGTTACCCGTGTTAGGCTAAGCTGGCTGTAATAGGTGGAAGGTTAAGCCTTGGTGTTACAGGTGAAACCTTCCAGTTATGTGTATATTATAATTGTTGCCATGTTCCGGTGAAGATCACTGTTGCCATCTTCAGGTCTAGATCACTGTTGCCATCTTCAGGTCCCTGAATCCTGTTGCCATGTTCAGGTGAAGATCACTATTTGCCATCTTCAGGTCCTGAATCCCTATTGCCATCTTCGGGTCTAGATCACTGCATTGCCATGTTCAATTGAAGATCACTGTTGCCCATCTTCAGGTCCCAGATCACTGTTACTTGTGTTCAGGTGAAGATCACTGTTGCCATCTTCAGGTCTGAATCACTGTTGCCATGTTCGGTGAAGATCCTGTTATATGTTCCGGTGAAAGTCACTGTTGCCATGTTCGGTGAAGATCACTGTTGCTATCTTCAGGTGAAGATCACTGTTGCCATGTTCAGGTAGAGATCACTGTTGCCATGTTCAGTGAAGATCCTGTTGCCATGTTCCGAGTGAAGATCACTGTTACTTATCTTCAGGTCTAGATCACTGTTATATGTTCGGTGAAGATCACTGTTGCCATCTTCGAGTCTAGATCACTGTTGCCATCTTCAGGTGAAGATCACTGTTGTCATGTTCCGGTGAAGATCCTGTTGCCATGTGTTCGGTGAAGATCACTGTTGCCATGTTCCGGTGAAGATCCTGTTGCCATCTTCAGGTCTAGATCGCACTGTTGCCCATGTTCGAGTGAAGATCACTGTTGCCATCTTCGGGGTCTAGATCACTGTTGCCATCTTCAGGTGAAGATCACTGTTGCTATCTTCAGGTCTAGATCACTGTTACCATGTTCGGTGTGAGATCACTGTTGCCCTCTTCAGGTCTAGATCACTGTTGCCATGTTCCGGTGAAGATCACTGTTGCCATGTTCCGGTGAAGATCACTGTTGCCATGTTCCGGTGAAGATCACTGTTGCCATGTTCCGGTGAAGATCACTGTTGCCATCTTCAGGTCTAGATCACTGTTGCTATCTTCAGGTGAAGATCACTGTTATCATGTTCGGTGAAGATCCTGTTGCCATGTTCCGGTGAAGATCACTGTTGCCATGTTCCGGTGAAGATCACTGTTGCCATGTTCCGGTGAAGATCACTGTTGCCATGTTCCGGTGAAGATCACTGTTGCCATCTTCAGGTCTAGATCACTGTTGCTATCTTCAGGTGAAGATCACTGTTGCCATTCTCAGGTCTAGATCACTGTTGTCATGTTCCGGTGAAGATCACTGTTGCCATATCCACCTGAAGATCAATGTTGCCATGTCCAGTTAAATATAACCCAACCAATCAATTGTTTAACGAGTATTTTGGTGGTCCCTGACAAGAGCTCTGAACACCCTGTCACCCTATCCCAGCATACTGCCTCTTTAGCACTTTTTAATCCTCAACTTTCTCTCCCTCCTCATAAAGTATATAAAAACTAGATGACGTACGTGTGTGTGTGCGTGTGTGTGTGTGTGTGTGTGTGTGTGTGTGTGTGTGTGTGTGTGTGCAGGCCTCGGGGTGACAGAGAGGAGGGTGTGGTGGATTTATACACTGCGGGAGGTGGATGTGTGTAATATATTTTGTTTTGTTTTTCATTCTTTTGCTTCTTCCCCTTCTCACTCCCCTCTCCCCTCTTCTCTCTTCTCTGGTCTTGTTGCATACCTCCTGCCTGCCATATCATCTCTCTTCTTCCCTCTTCTCTACTCTCTCTCTCTCTCTCTCTCTCTCTCTCTCCTCCCCTCATATATCTCTCCCCTTTTCGTTTTTCCTTCTCCCCCTCCCATCCATCTCCATTCCAGATAGTCACTCCCCCTCCATTCCTATCTATCTCCTTTCTCTCTTCTCTCCTTCACTTCCCTCTTCCTTCTTCATCTCCTCCCATTCTCTCCCTTCCCCCTCTCCCTCTTTCCTCTCATCCATTTTATTATTCCTTACTTTCTTATTTTTACAGTTTCCCCTCTCCATTCCCTCTCTATCTTACCCTTCCCATTCCCTCTCCATCTCTTTCCCCTCTTCTTATTCGTCTCCTCTTCCTCTTTCCTCCATCTCTCCTCCTCCCTCTTTCACTCCCTCATCCTTCTCCCCCCAGTCCTCCCTTTCTCTCTCCCCTGCTCTCACTCCTAACCTACCCTCCCCTACCCTTCCTCTCCCTCCCTCTTTACCTCTTCCTTCTCTCCTTATCCTTCCCAGCCTCCTCTCCTACCCTCCTTACCCTTCCTCCCTACCCTCCTACCTCCCCTCCCTCACCTCCCTACCTCCTACCCTCCCCTACCCTCCTCCCCTCACCCTCCCTCTCCCTACCCTCCTTACCCTTCTCCCTACCCTCCCTACCTCCTCCTCACCTCCCTACCCTCCCCTCCCCCTCCCCCCTCCCTACCCTCCCTACCCCTCCCCTCCCTCACCCTCCCTACCTCCCCTCCCTCCCTCCCCTACCCTCCCCTCCCCTACCCCCCTCCCCCCTCCCCTCCCTCCCTACCCCTCCCCTCCCTACCCTCCCCTACCCTCCTTACTACCTTCCTCCCTACCCTCCCTACCCTCCTCTGGTAATTGTCGATTTTTCAGTGAGATTTATTCCTCAATTCAGATCGAAGGATTTATTGCAGTTTGATACTCGGATTTTTTAAGGATTTTTTTTTTAATATTCCTGACTGTGAAGGGATTAGATATTTTTAATTGCCTTCATTATAGATAAGGGATTTATTTTTTGGAACTATTATATAGGGATTATTTTGGGGGATTTTTATAGTGGATTTATTTAGAGTACTCGATAGTGAAGGGATTTAACATGTTATTATAATTGACTTCATTAGAGATAAAGGGATTTTTTTGGCTGCAGTTTAAGTGATATTGTTGTAATTTAGGGATTTTTTTTTGGGGGGGGATTAACCTTGACAGTGATGGGATTAAGTGTCGATATTTTATAATTGTCGATTAAAACGATAAAGATTTTATTCCTTAACTTGGTATTTTTTTATACTTAACCTACAAGGAATTTTCATAGATAATTAGAATTTCTGATCAGAGAATTTTGTGTTTTGGGGCTACTTGGAATTTCTGATAGAGTTGGAATTCCTAAACCTTGGAATATCCTGGAATAGTTTGGGAATTTAATTATTGAGAAGGTTCGCTGTTTTATTACCTATTATTCGACTCAATAGAGATAAGTGGGAGTAGATTGTGAACCACTGGCACCACTAACTCCAATGGAAACAATGGAATGTGACCTGGATATAGTTGTGTACCATTGGAATGAAATCTAGATATAATTGTGTACCATTGGAATGAGATCTGGATAGATTTGTTTACCATTAGAATGATACCTGGATATAGTTGTGTACCATTGGAATGAAATATAGATATAATTGTGTACCATTGGATTGAGACCTGGATATAGTTGTGCACCAATGGAATGAGACTTGGATATAATTATGTACCATTGGAATGTGACCTGGATATAACTGTGTACCATTGGAATGGGACCTGGATATAGTTGTGCACCAATGGAATGAGACTTGGATATAATTGTGTACCATTGGAATGAGACCTGGCTATAATTGCGTGCCATTGGAATGAAATCTGGATATAATTGTGTACCATTAGAATGAGACCTGGATACAATTGTGTACCACTGGAATGAAACCTGGATATATGATTACGTGTGGAATGGAACTCGGATATAAAATTACACCAGTGGAATCCAATGGAATGTGAACTAGTAAATATGTATGCGTGTGTGTACGTTATGTAGTGTTGATTGTGATATGTAATCCACTGCGTACCAAATAAAATATGTGATTCGGCTACATGTGGTAATGATGATGATGATGATATGTGTAATCCGGTTATACGACTATATCAATGACTTTCGGTCTGTCTGTAGATGTATATATATATTACATTTTTTCTATTGTTCCATTGTAATTTTTGTCACCATTGATATTTGATGCAATTATACGTGTTCCAATGTTCATCTGTATATTTGTGTTCCAATATAATTGATACATGTGTTCCATTGTACAATTGTGTTCCAACGAAATATAAATCCACTGTTAATTTGTACACCGATAATAATCCGAATACACTATATATGTTGTACCGATTATGTGTGATCCGATTACGCACCGTTGTAATCTGTGTCCCGATACTGAACTGATAATTTCTATAACCCCGATATTGAACTAAAATAAATGTGAAACGCGAACCGATCACACAAACGATGAACCAAATGTGTGTGAATTTGTAACTCGTGTGCGCGCGTGTGTGTGTGTGTGTGTGTGTGTACGTGTGAACCAAACTACCACGTGCATCGCTACTGTACCCGTACGTGTGCACCTCTACAGAGGCTAGGTGTACGGGAAGGAGCGGATAAGCACGCAATAACAATGTCTCGCCGCTTCCTGTTCTTCTGGAAAACTAAAGCCAGAACCAAGAAACGTTCGGACTTCGACGACTCTCCTGTGAGTATTTTAGGTTAAGTTAGGTTAAGTTAGATTAAGTTAAGTTAAGTTAGGTTAAGTTAGATTAAGTTAAGTTAAGTTAGGTTAAGTTAGGTTAAGTTAGATTAAGTTAGATTAAGTTAAGTTAGGTTAAGTTAGATTAGGTTAAGTTAAGTTCTGGTGGGTAGTTGGGCGTAAGTCCTGGTTAGTTAGTGTGGATAGGAGGAGGAGGAGGGGGAAGGGGAAGGAGTCAAGATGAGATGTAGGAGGAAGAAGGGGGAAGGAGGAGGTGTAGAAAGGGTGAATGACATGTAGAGGGAAGGGAGGAATAGCTAAGGTGATGTAGAATGAGAGGAAATAGGATAGAGAAATGGAGGGAAGGGGTGAAAGAAAGGGGAAGGAGGGGGAAAGTGGGGGTGGGAGGCATGAGGAGAGGTCTCTTATAAATAATATTACCAGAATCATAGTAACAATAATACCAGCTCAAAATACAATATATTTTTATCACCACGAATAATGTAAAATATTCATCTTGTTAAACGTTTACCGAAAAAAACCACTTATCTCTGTCGAACGTTTGTATTAAAAAAAAAAACTTTCTTCTCTTAAACGTTTACAAAAAATAAATATACTTTTCGTCATGGCTTACAAAATATACAGATCAAAATTATACATAAAAAAATACGTAAAATTATTCTTGTTCAACGTTTGTGAGAAAAATATTTAACTTTTAAACGCTAATAAGAGAAAAAACAAAAAACAAAATCCCTCTCGTCATACACAAAACAAAAGCTTACTTTATTTGTCAAACATTTGCAAGAACGTTTCAGGGGTGAATATACTCAGATGGCTGGTCCACATCACCTGCATTATTCATTTATATGCAACAGCGGCCAGGTAGTTGGCTGGGTAAGTAGGTGGGTGGGTATAGGTGGGCGGGTAGAGGTGGGCGGGTATGCAGGTGGATTTCCCAACGGTACTTCACCCATACACCTCTCTCTCTCTCTCTCTCTCTCTCTCTCTCTCTCTCTCTCTCTCTCTCTCTCTCTCTCTCTCTCTCTCAGTACAGCACAAAAAAGACTCGAGGAACAGCACACAACAACAACAGCGTCCTGGTTGCTGTGAAGGCTGTGTTTACGGAAGGAAGGAAGAAGGAAGAAGGAAGACAAAGAAGATAAAGAGAGAGAGAATAAAGATAGGATTGAGAAGTTAACGGCGGTGTTTGTATTATTTAAGATGGGTAAACACAGTGAGGTGAGGGTGAGGGGGGAGGGGAGGGGTGAGGGGAGGGGAGGGAGGGGGGAGGGTGAGGGGAGGGGGAGGGTGAGGGAGGGGAGGGTGAGGGTGAGGGTGGGGGTGAGGGGGAGGGAGGGGGAGGGTGAGGAGGGGAGGCGGAGGGTGAGGAGGGGGAGGGTGAGGGTGAGGGAGGGGAGGGTGGAGGGGTGAGGGGTGAGGATGAGGGGAGGGGTGAGGGGAGGGGGAGGGTGGAGGGAGGGGGAGGGTGAGGGTGAGGGAGGGGGGGAGGTGAGGGGGAGGGGGTGAGGATGAGGGGAGGGTGAGGGGAGGGTGGAGGGTGAGGGGAGGGGGGAGGGTGAGGGTGAGGGGAGGGGGGGAGGGTGAGGGGGGAGGGGTGAGGGAGGGGGAGGGGTGAGGGTGAGGGGAGGGAGGGGTAGGCAGGGAGGGGTGAGGGTGAGGGGAGGGGGAGGTGAGGGGAGGGGGAGGGGTGAGGGGAGGGGGGAGGGTGAGGGGGAGGGAGGGGTGAGGGAGGGGAGGGTGAGGGAGGGAGGGGTGAGGGGAAGGGTGAGGGTGAGGGTGAGGGGAGGGGGAGGGTGAGGGTGAGGGTGAGGGAGGGGTGAGGGTGAGGTGAAGAATCATTTTCCTCACACTTATACCCTTCCTGTCTCTATTTATCCACCCTACTACCCACACTATCCACCTAATACTCACACACACACACACACACCATCCGCCCTCCCTACAGCATCCACACCTCAACTACTCCACCCCACCCCCACTAATTACTTCCACGGTAAACTCTCTCTCCTCTCTCTCTCTCTCTCTCTCTCTCTCATCTTCCTCACCAAAAATGTGAAAATATTAATTAACCAACATCATAACGGGTGACTTATTATAGTGTATCCTCCTCAAGTGAAAGTTTTCTGTTATCTTACAATTTCTTTTCCAAAAAATGGTGTGTGTGTGTGTGTGTGTGGGTGGGTGGGTGGTGGGAGATTAACTTTGTGGGGTTATTATGGGGGAGTTGAATTTGTTTGTCAAGCTTGAATTTTCTCCTGTCAAGCTTGAATTTTCACCTGTCAAGCTTGAATTTCCTCCTATCACCTTAATTAACAGAAACCGAACACAGGCTTTTGGAAAACGTTCGCCTCTCACCTTAATTAAGAGGAACCGAACACAATATCTAGGTAAAGTCCTGCTTAATTTCCTACCTTAATTACACAGGATAAAATTGCTCTAAATAAGTCTAACAGGAATTACAGGAATGGAAAAATGGGAATAACAGCGTCAAAACCGGCAGATAAGTGGAAGGAATTGGTCCAGGAAACACAATTGGGGTTTGGTGTTGAATCTAATTTGTGTCGCCGATTTATAGTTGTGGTAATTGGGGAGAATTGTCTGGATTACGAGGGAAGGAAAGTGTGGAATGGGCAAATTGTGTTAATGGGATGGTAATTGGTGTGGGGGTGTGGTGACGGGAGGGGTGAGAATGTGTAGTAGTTTTGTAATTAGAGTTTTGTAATTGGTTGAGAATTGGATGGATATTACAGCATGTTTAGCTATAGTTAGGCAGTTATTACAGTATACTTAAGTAGATAGGCAAATATTACAGGAACCTTTTAAGTACAGGTAGACGAACATTAATACATACATATATACATACATACATACATACATACATACATACATACATACATACATACAAGTGATTTACATAGACGTTTTACAATATTTTCTTTACAAGTTAATGGTAGGTGTAAAATCCTATGTATTATTGCGCGAAAAGATTGGGAAACGGTGGCCGAGTGGACACAACGCTCTACTCCCGTCCTAAGTGGTCACTGGTTCGTTCATAGCGTACCACTCCACCCAGCTGTGAATGAGCACCTAACTTTACAACTGAGGGAGTGACGACAGTCTTGTGCAGTGCCGGTCAATCGGTCACATTGCATCCTTGTGTAACAGAATGTTTAGTGTATATTGTACTGTACTATAATCACTTTGCCTCTATAAGATCCAAGTTTCTCATAGGTACTTGTTATAGCGATTATATACACGGAAATTTTACGAGAGAGGTTACAGAAATTGACTACGTTAGGTTAGGTTAGGTTAAATTTGGTTAGGTTATTGGCTATTTAAACACGATCAAACTCACACACAGTGGAGCAATAAGATGTCAGAAATGGCGAAGGATTATTTTTTTAATGTCAGATGGTAAGAGAGAGAGAGAGAGAGAGAGAGAGAGAGAGAGTGTGTGTGTTATAATCTGTGGTTAGATGAGGATATAGCCTAAGGAAGAGATTAAGTTAAGACAGGGCCATTTAATGTCTCCTTGGTTGGTTAATGCCGTTATCACAGAGGCTGTAGAGGGGTGGATAATGGCTGGCTGGCTGGCTGACTGGTCATGTAGACATAGAAATTTACACTTAGAGGGGAAGGAAGAGAATGAGAATGGGGGAGAGGGTGGCGAGGGGAGAGAGGGGAACGGGGGGTGGAGGGAGGGCGGCGGGAGGGAGAGAGGGGGTGGACGGGAGGGGAAGGGGGAAGTGTGTATACCTATCTAGTTAATAGGTCTGTGTTTAAGGTGAGGACAAATGAGGAATGGATGGAAGGGAATAGCGAGAATTGATAAAACTGAAAACATAATAAATGAAGAAGATTGTAAGAAAGAGGAAGAGGAGTAGGAGTAGAAAGAGAAGGAAGAAGGAGGAGTACAAAGAGGAGAAGGAAAAGATAAGGAGGACGAAGAGGAGGAAAATAGAAAGAGGGGGAGATGGAGAAGAAAGGAGAGGGAGAAGAAGAAAAGAAGGAAAAGGACAAAGCGTTACAACACAAGCAACAAAAGGAATAAAAATGGAAGAAGGAGAGAATGAAATAACAGAGGAAGACAAACTGGCGATGATTTAGAAGGAAAAACGAGGAAGATAAAGGGGAAATATTATTCAAGAGTGATATTTGGCAAGATGTCGATATTTCTGATATATGGGGAGAATTTGGGGGTATCTGGGGAAATTTTGGGGGTATATGGGGAGATATGGGAGGAGGGAGGTGGAGGAGGAAGGCAGGGGAAGGAGGGAGGTGGAAAGAGGGAGAAGGGAGGTGACGAAAGACGGAGGGAGGGTGAAGGAGAGGTGAAGAGAGAGCAGGTGAGAGCTGGTGAGGTGGGAGAAAGTAATGAAGGAGGAGAAAGGTGAAATTACAGGTGTTACAGGTGCGGTGGTGAGTGTGTTAGAGGGTGTCGTGTACCGCACTCTTGATGGATCACGGCGCTGCTACGTGGCAGGGAGAGAGAGAGAGAGAGAGAGAGAGAGAGAGAGAGAGAGAGAGAGAGAGAGAGAGAGAGAGAGAGACGCTAAAATAAGAATCAAATCCAAATTTTCTTATTAAAATCGTGGACTTGGTTATAATAGGTTAGGTTAGGTTGTAGGTAAGGTAGAAGATTAGGTTAGATTAGGATGATAGGATAGGTTATGGGATAGATCAGGGTATATATTATGGTTGAGGGCAGGATAGGTAAGGCTTGGTTTAAGTTAAGGGATAGGTTAGATTAAGTTAGGGGATAGATTAGGTTAGGTTCAGTGGTAGATTAGATTAGGCTAGGTTAAGGGACAGATTAGCTTAGATTAGATTAGGTGTTAAGTATCTCAAAGGTAACCAGCGATCATATTACAACAACAAAAAATAAACAATTGATTTACAAAATTTTTTACGAAACATCTATACACTATCACTAGACTACCTCCCACACAAGCCATTCTCTCTGCCTTCATGTACAAAGTAGTGTCTAGCTTCAAACACCATTACCTGAGTCACCATAGTTGCGGTACTGCATTGGGAGGTGGTGGTGGTGGTGGTAGGGTAGCGGTCATACCTATTATATATGTGCAGAGATTTTTATCAGTAGTGTAAATTATAGGTGATGTTGAACTAGGGAGGGAGGGAGAGGGAGGTTTGGTTGGGGTAGGTTAGGTTAGGGGAGGTTAGGTTAGGTTAAGGAAGGTTAGGTTAGGTTAGGTTAGGTTAGGTTAGGTTAGACTTTTTCCCTTGATCTTAGTTCGATTATGGAATCAGTTCAATGGTGGGAACACACACACACACACACACACACACACACACACACACACACACACACACACACACACACACACACACACACACACACACACAGGTAAATAAATTAAAAACAGCTCTTGAGTGTATGCAGTAAAGCCATTAGGCCCTGCTAGCATCAGTACCAGATCAGAGGGACTTAGGCTCCTGAAACCCCGTGTCCAGAATGAACCTTGTCTGATTTAAATCCGGGTACGAATCAGTGCGAATCCGGGGTTCATTAGATAGATAGATAGATAGGGGGAGAGATAGATTGGGGAGAGATAGATAGATAGATAGGTGGATAGATAGGGGAAGAGAAAGATAGATAGATAGATAGATAGATAGAGAGAGAGAGAGAGAGAGAGAGAGAGAGAGGGAGAGAGAGAGAGAGAGAGAGAGAGAGTGGGGGGGGTTGCACGTAGAGATAAACAGAAGGAGAAGAAGAAAAAGTTAGAGAAAGAGAGAATTGGCGAATAGAGGCGAAAGGAATGGGTAATGGTGTATAAGAGATAAGGAGAAGGTCGAGGTGAGGTAGTGAAGAATGGCGTGTGAGAGAGAGAGAGAGAGAGAGAGAGAGAGAGAGAGAGAGAGAGGACAGGAGAGAGAGAGTAGAGTGGTCACGGAGAGAGAGAGAGAGAGAGAGAGAGAGAGAGAGAGGTGGTCACGGAGAGAGAGAGAGAGAGAGAGAGAGAGAGAGAGAGAGAGAGAGAGCTGTAGGAGAGAGAGAGAGAGGTGGTCACGGGAGAGAGAGAGAGAGAGAGAGAGAGAGAGAGGTGGTCACGGGAGAGAGAGAGAGAGAGAGAGAGAGAGAGAGAGAGCGAGAGAGAGAGAGAGAGGTGGTCACGGAGAGAGGAGAGAGAGAGAGAGAGAGAGAGAGAGAGAGAGAGAGAGAGAGAGAGAGAGAGAGAGAGAGAGAGAGAAATTCGCGTTTGACGGTATATAAGCAAATTACAGAGCTAAGACACTCGTGAAAACTTTCGGGGGAGAATAATGACTAGCTGCTGGTGAGATAGTACGCAGATGGGAGACAGCCAGGAATATCTCTCAAGTTCTCTCAGAGGGTCGTAAGGTACATCTCTCTCCCGTATATAGATGGGAGACAGTCAGGAATATCTCTCAAGTTCTCTCAGAGGGTCGTAAGGTACATCTCTCTCCCGTATATAGATGGGAGACAGTCAGGAATATCTCTCAAGTTCTCTCAGAGGGTCGTAAGGTACATCTCTCTCCCGTATATAGATGGGAGACAGCCAGGAATATCTCTCATGTTCTCTCAGAGGGTCAAGGTACACTTCTCTCCCGTATATAGATGGGAGACAGCCAGGAATATCTCTCGTTCTCTCAGAGGGTCAAGGTACATCTCTCCTGTATATAGATGGGAGACAGCCAGGATATCTCTCATGTTCTCAGAGGGTCGTAAGGATACCTCCTCCTGTATATGATGGGAGACACAGAATATCTGCTCCTCTCAGAGGGTTGTAAGGTACATCTCTCTCCTGTATATAGATGGGAGACAGTCAGGAATATCTCATGTTCTCTCAGAGGGTCAAGGTACATCTCCCCGTATATAGATGGGAGACAGTCAGGAATACCATGTTCTCTCAGAGGGTCAAGGTACATCTCTCCCGTATATAGATGGGAGACAGTCAGAATATTCTCTGGTTCTCTCAAGAGGGTCAAGGTACATCTCTCCCGTATATAGATGGGAGACAGCCAGGAATATCTCTATGTTCTCTCAGAGGGTCAAGGTACATCTCTTCCCGTATATAGATGGGAGACAGCCAGGAATATCTCTCATGTTCTCAGAGGGTCAAGGCACATCTCTCTCCCGTATATAGATGGGAGACAGTCAGAATATCTCATGTTCTCTCAGAGGGTCGTAAGGTACATCTCTCTCCCGTATATAGATGGAGACAGCCAGAATATCTCATGTTCTCTCAGAGGGTCGTAAGGTACATCTCTCTCCCGTATATAGATGGGAGACAGCCAGGAATATCTCTCATGTTCTCTCAGAGGGTTGTAAGGTACATCTCTCTCCCGTATATAGATGGGAGACAGTCAGGAATATCTCTCATGTTCTCTCAGAGGGTCGTAAGGTACATCTCTCTCCCGTATGTAAGAGATACGTGAATAAATCTTCCTGACTCCCGTTTTATCTACGTCACAATGTTGGATTCTCCGATCTTACGTTTTTTCTAGTTTATGAGAACACTAATGTCTGACCACAATTAGACAGATAGACAATTAGGAGTGACATAAGTATGTAGTGTACAGTTAGACAGGTAGGGTATGTACAGATAGACAGATAGACAATTAGAGTGGACATAAGTAGACAGGTAGACAGTTAGACAAGTAGACAGGTTTAGATAGACAGGTAAAAAGCGTAGATATACAGGTAGACAGGCGTGGATATACAGGTAGACAGGCGTAGATAGACAGGTAGACAGGCGTGGACAGACAGATAGACAGGCGTAGATAGACAGGTAGATGAACAGAGAAAGACAGAATGACATGCACCTCAGTTTTGCCATCTTCATCTTCGTAAAAAACAAACAAACAAACAAAGATAAACAGACGGAGAGTAGATGAATAGGGTGAATAATGAAGGTGTAAACACATTATCAGGTAAGAATGTATGAGAGTAGAGAGGGAATGAATAATTAGGGAGAGTAAACGAGGTGGAATAAGAGCAGGTGGAGGAAGAGGAGGGAAGA
Organism: Homarus americanus; assembly: GCF_018991925.1. NCBI lineage: Eukaryota > Metazoa > Arthropoda > Malacostraca > Decapoda > Nephropidae > Homarus > Homarus americanus. Next base: position 15,362 of record NW_024734915.1, on the reverse strand, counting down.
GACGATGTTGTTTACTTGGAGAAAGAGAGAGAGAGAGAGAGAGAGAGATGAAAGTAAAAGAGGATAGATAGATAGATAGATCGATAGATAGATAGATAGATAAAATACAACTTACCTGGTTCATTCACCCACACTTCAATTATGCTCAGGTGTGCGGTCTTCCTGCAGGTAGTTAGTACAGGTGACCCTACCGAGTGACCGCGTGTAGAGGGTGAGTAAGTTACGGCCTTGGTTATGGAGGAATGTGTTTTATCTTGTTTTAGGGAGAGAGTTTAACCCTTTTGAGGACGATGGTTTAAGGTTTTAACTCCTTTGAAGGACGAGGGTTTAAGCTAAAACCAGCTCCCCTCTCTCTCTTGCTTACTAAGCATTATCTCCTACTCAGAAGATCCTATCACACACACACACATACACACACACACACACACACACACACACACACACACACACACACTGTTCTTGAAAACATTGAGGCTAAAACACGTCAACACAATATTGATTTTGAACCACATAAGCGATACCCCCCACCCTCCCCAACCCCCACCCCCTCCCCCACCCCCAAAGAGAAGCAGAAACACGATGATTTATTCCGCTATTGAAATGTATCAGTTACCCTTTAAAACGACAATGATGACAATGGTGGTTTATCACCTCATTGTGTCCCATCTGTCACCTCCTCACCTCACCACCTCACCCCCACCACCTATCTCTCCCCTTCACCTCCCTTCTCACCCTTCACCTCACCTGTCCTCACCCCTTCACCTCCCCTCACCACCTCTTCTCCCTTCACACCTTCCACCCCTTCTACTATCCTCCCTTCACCTCACCTATCCTCTTCACTACCATCCTCACCCTTACCTCCCATCTCACCTCTTCACCTACCTATCCTCACCCTTCACCTCACCTATCCTCACCCCTTCACCTCACCTATCCTCACCCCTTCACCTCACCTATCCTCACCTCTTCACCTCACCTATCCTCACCCCTTCACTTCACCTATCCTCACCCCTTCCTCACCTATCCTCCCCTCTTCACCTCACCTATCCTCACCCCTTCACCTCACCTATCCTCACCCTTCACCCCTATCTCCTCCTCACCCCCCCTTCACCCACCATTCACCCTTCACCCCCTATCTTCTCCCCTTCACCTCACCTATCCTCACCTCCCACCTATCTCACCCTTCACCTCCATCCTCACCCTTCACCTCACCTCACCTCTTCACCTCACCTATCCTCACCCCTTCTCACCTATCTCACCCCTTCACCTCACCTATCTTTCACCCCTTCTCACCTTTTATCTGCCCTTCACCTCCCTATCTACCTTCCTCACCTATCTCCCTTACCCTTTCCTTCACCTCACCTTCCTCACCTCTTCACCTCATCCTCTCACCCTTCACCTCACCTCACCCTTCACCTCCCTATCCTCACCTCTTCACCTCACCTATCCTCACCCTTCACCTCACCTTCCTCTTCACCTCACCTATCCTCACCTCTTCACCTCACCTATCCTCCCCTTCCCTCCCCTATCCTCACCCTTCACCTCACCTATCCTCACCTCTTCACCTCACCTATCCTCATCCCTTCACCTCACCTATCCTCACCTCTTAAAAACTCAAAACAATAATAAACGAAAATAATCGTCGATAATATACCATCAGTAATCACTCCTTACCTGTTATGTACTCAGGTGAATTACACTCAGGTAGGCCAGGTGACTCACTGAGGTAATGAAATGTAAGATGAGGTCAAGTTTACAGGTGGAAGGTGTGTGTGAGTGGCTGGAGGTATATGAGTAACAGAGGTATATAGTGACAGTATGAGTGACGCCATTGTTGTTTGTCTTTTGTTTGTGAAAGTGACGTCATTCGTGAAGTGTTTGTTTTGAAGTCGGAAAGATATGACTAAAGAGGTGGACGAGATTATAAGACATGTATAAGTGAAATGTTTTGATATGTCTTTTTCAAATTTCCATCTAAAATCGTCAAAAAATTAAAAATAAATATGGCTGAATACTAATTAGACATACTATAAAAAAATTCATACGTAAACATTGAATTTATATTTTATAAGACGTAAATATGGCTGAATATATAATAGACATACACAAGAGAATGTCTTAATATCTTATATAACAAAAAAATCATCCAAAACTATTGTCGAAAAAATACGTAAAAGTATATATAATTTTTCCTAAGACATATGACTAAATACAAAAGTAAATATGACAGACAGACAGACAGACGAAAAATGACAAAAATAAACAGTAAAAAAATATATATAATTCTTAACCGCCTATAGAGAAACGGAGATAGAAAATATGTATAGATGAAAGGGTTGAATAATGAAGGTGTAAACAGATTATCAGATGAGAGAGAGAGAAGTAGTGGAGTAGAGTAATGTGAGTGAGAAGTGGAGGGTGGAAAGATAGAGGAGGAAAGTAAGAGATGAGAGAAAGAGGGTGAGAAGGGAAAGCTTAAAGTGAGAGTGAATTGAAAGGAAAGGTGAAAGTACAGTGAGAGTTAGAGAGAGGAAACGAAAGGTTATATAGTGAGAAGGGGAATGAGAGGGAGAGAGAGGGAGGAAGGAAAGGTTAAGTGAGAGTGAGAGAGAAAGGTAAGGGTACAGGTAAAATTGGATGAAGAGAGAGAGACCTGGAAAACCACACGAATAAGGGGAAGAGGAAATAGGAGGAAATATACAAGGAAAAAACAACAAACTGAATTTCATAATACCTTTAGGGACAGAAAACAGGCAAGTGTGTGTGTGTGTGTGTGTGTGGAAGATAAAACAGGGGGGGGTTCCAACATCCCTCAACACACAAGGGACCAACACATACACCACGAGACACATCTACCTGACTAATTAGTTAAGTGACGTAAGAGGGACACACCTTTGATTGGGGGTGGCAGAGGAGAGTGACGATAGAGTAGTAATGAATAAAGATGAAGGAGAAGAGAGGTGGATAATTATAGGGTTTGGATTATAGATGAAGAAATTTGTTTTATATCGTAGTGAATAATATTGTTGAGGTGATGTTGTATGTGTGGTGGTGATGTTGTGTGTGTGTTGAGGTGATGTATGTGTGTTGGAGGTGATGGTGTATGTGTGTTGTGGTGTTGTATGTGTGTTGTGGTGTTGTATGTGTTGTGGTGTTGTATGTGTGTTGTGGTGTTGTATGTGTGTTGTGTTGTATGTGTGTTGTGGTGTTGTATGTTGTGTTGTGTGTTGTGATGTGTATGTGTTGTGATGATGTATGTGTGTTGTGGTGTTGTGTGTTATGGTGTTGTATGTGTTTTGATGTTGTATGTGTGTTGTGGTGTTGTGTGTGGGTGTTGGTATGTGTGTTGTGGTGTTGTATGTGTTGTGTGTTGTATGTGTGTGGGTGTTGTATGTGTGTTGGTGGTGTTGTATGTGTGTTGTGATGATGTATGTGTGTTGTGATGATGTATGTGTTGTGATGATGTATGTGTGTTGTGGTGTTGTATGTGTGTTGTGATGATGTATGTGTGTTGAGGTGATGTTGAGGTGTTGTGGTGTTGTATGTGTGTTGTGATGATGGGCGTGTGTTGTGATGATGTATGTGTGTTGTGATGATGTATGTGTGTTGTGGTGTTGTATGTGTGTTGTGATGATGTATGTGTTGTGGTGATGTTGTATGTGTGTTGTGTGTTGTATGTGTGTTGTGGTGTTGTATGTGTGTTGTGGGTGTTGTATGTGTGTTGTGGTGTTGTATGTGTTGTGGTGTTGTATGTGTGTTGTGGTGTTGTATGTGTGTTGTGGTGTTGTATGTGTGTTGTGTGATGTATGTGTTTGGTGATGTATGTGTGTTGTGATGATGTATGTGTGTTGTGATGATGTATGTGTGTTGTGGTGTTGTATGTGTTGAGGTGATGTTGGTATGTGTGTTGTGGTGTTGTATGTGTGTTGTGGTGTTGTATGTGTGTTGTGGTGTTGTATGTGTTGTGGTGTTGTATGTGTGTTGTGGTGTTGTATGTGAGGTGATGTTGTATGTGTGTTGTGATGTTGTATGTGTGTTGTGATGATGGTGTGTTGTGGGTGTTGTATGTGTGTTGAGGTGATGTTGTATGTGTGTTGTGGTGTTGTGTATGTGTGTTGTGGTGTTGTATGTGTGTTGTGGGTGTTGTATGTGTTGTGGTGTTGTATGTGTTATGTGATGTTGTATGTGTGTTGTGGTGTTGTATGTGTGTTGTGATGTTGTATGTGTTGTGATGTTGTGGCTGTGTGTTGAGGTGATGTATGTGTGTTGTGGTGTTGGGTATGTGTGTTGTGGTGTTGTATGTGTGTTGTGGTGTTGTGTATGTGTGTTGTGGTGTTGTATGTGTGTTGATGTTGTATGTGTGTTGTGATGTTGTATGTGTGTTGTGTGATGTTGTGGATGTGTTGTGATGATGTATGTGTGTGGATGATGTATGTGTGTGTGTGTAGGTGTGTTGGAGGTGATGTATGTGTGTGTTGTGGTGTTGTATGTGTGTTGTGGTGTTGTATGTGTGTTGTGTGGCATGTGTGTTGTGGTGTTGTATGTGTGTTGTGGTGTTGTATGTGTGTTGTGGTGATGTTGTGTGTTAGGTGTTGTGGAGGTGTGTTGTGGATGCATGTGTTGTGGTGTTGTATGTGTGTTGTGGTGTTGTATGTGTGTTGTGATGATGTATGTGTTGTGATGATGTATGTGTGTTGTGATGATGTTGTGTGGGTGTTGTATGTGTTGTGATGATGTATGTGTGTTGTGGTGTTGTATGTGTGTTGGGGTGATGTTGTATGTGTGTTGTGGTGTTGCAAGGTGTGTTGAGGTGATGTATGTGTGTTGTGGTGTTGTATGTGTGTTGTGGTGTTGTATGTGCAGGTGATGTGTATGTGTGTTGTGATGATGTATGTGTTCAGGATGTGTATGTGTGTTGTGGTGTTGTGGCTGTGTGTTGAGGTGATGTATGTGTGTTGTGGTGTTGTATGTGTGTTGTGGTGTTGTATGTGTGTGTTGTGGTGTTGGTATGTGTTGTGATGATGTATGTGTGTTGTGGTGTTGGTATGTGTGTTGTGGTGTTGTATGTGTGTTGTGGTGTTGTATGTGTGTTGTGGTGTTGCGTGTGTGGTGATGTGTGTGTGTTGTGTTGTGTGTGTGTTGTGATGTTGTATGTGTGTTGTGTGTTGTATGTGTGTTGGAGGTGATGCTGTATGTGTGTGTGTTGTGGTGTTGTATGTGTTGTGTGGTGTTGTATGTGTGTTGTGGTGTTGTGGTGTGTGTTGTGGTGTTGTATGTGTGTTGTGGTGTTGTATGTGTGTTGTGAGTGTGATGTTGTATGTGTGTTGTGATGTTGTGGTGTGTGTTGTGATGTTGTATGTGTGTTGTGGTGTTGGGGTGTGTGTTGTGGTGTTGTATGTGTGTTGTGGTGTTGTATGTGTGTTGTGGTGTTGTATGTGTGTTGTGGTGTTGTGTGTGTTGTGGTGTTGTATGTGTTGTGGTGTGTTGTATGTGTGGAGGGTGATGTTGTATGTGTTGTGGTGTTGTATGTGTGTTGTGATGTTGTATGTGTGTTGTGATGTTGTATGTGTGTGTTGAGGGGCGATGTTGTAAAGTGTTTGTTGTGGTGTTGGTGGCTGTGTGTTTGGTGTTGTATGTGTGTGTGGTGTTGTATGTGTGTTGTGGTGTTGTATTTGTGTTGAGTGTGGGTGTTGTATGTGTGTTGTGGGTGTTGTATGTGTGTTGTGTGTTGTATGTGTGTTGTGTGTTATGTGTGTTGTGGTGTGTTGTATGTGTGTTGTGGTGTTGTATGTGTTGGGTGTTGTATGTGTGTGTGTTGGGTGTTGTATGTGTGTTGGTGTTGTATGTGTGTGGGTGTTGTATGATGTGGGGTGTTGTATGTGTTGTGTCTGTGTGTTGGGTGTTGTATGTGTGTTGGGGTGCTGACTGTGTGTGTTGGGTGTGTATGTGTGTTGGGTGTGTTGTGTGGTGTTGTATGTGTGTTGTGTGTGTGTGTTGTAGTGTTGTGTGTGTGTTGTGTTGTGTGTGTGTTGTTGGGTGTGTGTGTGTGTGTGTGTGTTGTGTGTGTGTTGATTGTGTGTGTGTTGGGTGTTGTGTGTGTGTTGGGTGTGTTATTGTGTGTTGGGTGTTGTGTGTGTGTTTGGTGTTGTGTGTGTGGTGGTGTTTGTGTGTGTGTGTTGGGTGTTGTTTGTGTGTTGGGTGTTGTATGTGTTTGGTGTTGTGTGTGTTGGGTGTTGTGTGTGTGTTGGGTGTTGTATGTGTGTTGGTGTTGTATGTGTTGTGTGTTGTATGTGTGTTGGGTGTTGTATTTGTGTTGGGTGTTGTGTGTGTGTTGGGTTGTATGTGTGTGTGTTGGTGTTTATGTGTGTGTTGGGTGTTGTATGTGTGTTGTTGTGTGTGTGTTGGTTGTTGTGTGTGTGTGTGTTGGGTGTTGTGTGTGTGTGTTGTGTGTGTTGTGTGTGTGTGTTGGTTGTGTGTGTGTTGGGTGTGTTGTGTGTGTGTGTGGTGTTGTGTGTGTGTGGGTGTTGTGTGTGTTGGGTGTTGTGTGTGTGTGTGTTTTTGGGTGTGTGTGTGTGTTGTGTGTTGTTGTGTGTTGTGTGTTGTGTGTGTGTGTGTTGGTTGTTGTGTGTGTGTGTTGTGTGTGTGTTGGGTGTTGTGTGTGGTTGTGTGGTTGTGTGTGTGTTGTTTTTGTGTGTGTGTGTGTTGTAGTGTTGTGTTTGTGTTTGTGTTGTGTGTGTTGTGTGTTGTGTGTGTGTTGGGTGTTGTGTGTGTGTTGGGTGTTGTATGTGTGTTGGGTGTGTGGTGTGTGTGTTGGAGTGTTTGTATGTGTGTGTGTTGTGTGTGTGTGTTTGTGTGTTGGGTGTGTATGTGTGTTGGTGTTGTATGTGTGTTTTGTGTTGTATGTGTGTTGGAGTGTTGTGTGTGTGTTGGGTGTTGTATGTGTGTGTTGGAGGTGTTGTGTGTGTTGGATGTGTGTGTGTGTGTGGGGTGTTGTGTGTGTTGGGTCACGTGTGTTGGTGTTGTATGTGTGTTGGGTGTTTGTGTGTGTGTTGGGTGTGTGTGTGTGTGTGTGTTGTATGTGTGTATGTGTTGGATGTTGTGTGTGTGTTGGGTGTTGTATGCGTGTTGGGTGTTGTGTGTGTTGGGTGTTGATGGGTGTTGGGTGTTGTGTGTGTGTTGGGTGTTGTGTGTGTGTGTTGGGTGTTGTATGTGTTGTGTGTTGTATGTGTGTTGGTGTGTTGTGTGTGTGTTGGGTGTTGTATGTGTGTTGGGTGTTGTGTGTGATGTGTTGGGTGTTGTGTGTGTGTGTTGGGTGTTGTGTGTGTGTGTTGTGTGTTGTGTGTGTGTTGTGTGTGTGTGTGTTGGGTGTTGTATGGGTGTTGGGTGTTGTATGTGTGTTGGGTGTGTGTGTGTGTGTTGGGTGTTGTGTGTGTGTTGGTGTGTTGTGTGTGTGTGTGTGTTGTATGTGTTTGGTGTTTTGCGTGTGGGTGTTGGGTGTTGTATGTGTGTTGGTGTTGGCTGTGTGTTGTATGGGTGTTGTGTTTTTTGTGTTGTGTGTTGTGTGTGTGTTGGGTGTTGTATGTGTGTTGGGTGTTGTATGTGTGTTGGAGTGTTGTATGTGTGTTGGGTGTTGTTGTGTGTGTGGTGTTGTATGTGTGTGTTTGGGTGTTGTGTGTGTGTTGGGTTGTGTGTGTGTTGGGTGTTGTATGTGTGTTGGGTGTTGTACGTGTGTGTGTGTGTTGTATGTGTTGGGTGTTGTGTGTGTGTTGGGTGTTGTATGTGTGTGTTGGGTGTTGTGTGTGTGTTGGGTGTTGGATGTGTGGGTGTTGTATGTGTGTTGGGTGTTGTATGTGTGTTGGAGTGTTGTGTGTGTGTGGGTGTTGCTCGTGTGTTGGTGTGTTGTGTGTGTGTTGGTGTTGTATGTGTGTTGGAGTGTTATGTGTGTGTTAGATTGTTTGTGTGTGTGTTTGGTGTTGTATGTGTGTTGGAGTGTTGTGTGTGTGTTGGGTGTTGTGTGTGTGTTGTGTGTTGTATGTGTGTTGGTGTTGTGTGTGTGTTGTGTGTTGTGTGTGTGTGTTTGGTCTGTATGTGTGTTGGGTGTGTGTGTGTGTTGTGTGTGTGTTGGGTGTTGTATGTGTTGGGTGTTGTATGTGTGTTGTGTGTTGTATGTGTGTTGTGTTGTGTGTGTGTGTGTTGGGTGTGTCATGTGTGTTGGTGCATGTGTGTTGGGTGTTGTATGTTGTGTGGTGTTGTATGTGTGTTTGGTGTTGTGTGTGTGTGTGTTGGGTGTTGTGTATGTGTGTGTTGGGTGTTGTGTGTGTGTGTTGGGTGTATGCGTGTGGTGTGTTGTATGTGTGTTTGGGTGTTGTGTGTGTGTGTGGTGTGTTAGTGTTGTGTGTGTATTGTTTGTATTTGGGTCTGTTGTGTGTGTGTTGGGTATTTGCCAGTGGTGTGTGTGTTGTGTGTTGTATGTGGTGTTGGGTGTTGTATGTGTGTGTTAGGTGTTGTATGTGTGTTGGGTGTTGTATGTGTGTTGGGTGTTGTATATGTGTTGGGTGTTGTATGTGTGTGTTGGGTGTGTATGTGTGTTGGTGTGTTGTATGTGTGTTGGGTGTTGTATGTGTGTTGTGTGTTGTATGCTGTGTTGTGTGTTGTGTGTGTGTTGTGTGTTTGTATGTGTGTTGGGTGTGTGTGTGTTGGGTGTTGTGTGTGTGTTGGGTGTTGTATGTGTGTGTGTGTTGGGTGTGTATGTGTGTTGTGTGTTGTGCTTTGTGTTGGGTGTTGTATGTGTGTTGGTGTTGTATGTGTGTTGGGTGTTGCTTGTGTGTGTTGGGTGTTGTGTGTGTGTTGGAGTGTTGTGTATGTGTTGGGTGTTGTATGTGTGTTGGGTGTTGTTGTATTGTGTGTTGGGTGTTGTATGTGTGTTGGGTGTTTATGTGTGTGTTGGAGTGTTGTATGTGTGTTGGGTGTTGTATGTGTGTGTTGGGTGTTGTTTTGTGTGGGTGTTGTGTATGTGTGTTGGGTGTTGTATGTGTGTTTGGGTGTGCATGTGTGTGTTGGGTGTTGTGTGTGTGTGTTGGGTGTTGTATGTGTGTGTTGGGTGTTGTTGTTTGTTGGAGTGTTGTTGTGTGTTGGGTGTTGTATGTGTGTTTGAGTGTTGTGTGTGTGTTGGGTGTTGTATGTGTGTTGGGTGTTGTGTGTGTGTGTTGGGTGTTGTATGTGTGTTGGGTGTTGTATGTGTGTGTTGGGTGTTGTTGTGTGTTGGGTGTTGTGTGTGTGTTGGGTGTTGTGTGTGTGTTGGGTGTTTGTATGTGTGTTGGGTGTGTATGTGTGTGTTGGGTGTTGTATGTGTGTTGGGTGTTGTGTGTGTGTTGGTTGTTGTATGTGTGTGGTGTGTATGTGTGTGTTGGTGTGTTGTATGTGTGTGTTGGTGTGTGTGTGTGTGTGTTGGGTGTTGTATGTGTGTTGGGTGTTGTGTTGGGTGTTGTATGTGTGTTGGGGTGTTGTGTGTGTGTTGTTGTATGTGTGTTGGGTGTTGTATGTGTGTGTTGGGTGTTGTATGTGTGTTGGGTGTTGTGTGTGTGTTGGTGTTGTGTGTGTTGTTGTATGTGTGTGTTGGGTGTTGTATGTGTGTGTTGAGTTCAGGATGTGTGTGTTGGGTGTTGTATGTGTGTTTGGGTGTTGTATGTGTGTTGGGTGTGTGTGTGTTGGGTTTTGTGTGTGTTGTGTTGTTGTATGTGTGTTGGGTGTTGTATGTGTGTGTTGGGTGTTGTATGTGTTGGTGTTGTGTGTGTGTGTTGGGTGTTGTATGTGTTGTTGTGTTGTATGTGTGTGTTGGGTTGTTGTATGTGTTGGGTGTTGTGTGTTTGGGTGTGTGTGTGTTGGGTGTTGTATGTGTGTGTTGGGTTTTGTGCGTTGTTGTGTTGGGTGTTGTATGTGTGTTGGGTGTTGTATGTGTGTGTTGGGTGTTGTGTGTGTGTGTTGGAAGTTGTATGTGTGTTGGGTGTTGTATGTGTGTTGGGTGTTGTACGTGTGTTGGGTGTTGTATGGTGTTTGGGTGTTGTGTGTGTTGGTGTTGTTGTGTGTGTGTGTTGGGTGTTGTATGTGTGTTGGGTTGCTGAATTGGTGTTGGATGTTGTATGTGTGTTGGGTGTTGCGTGTTGGTTGTGTGTGTTTTGTGTTGGGTGTTGTTGTGTGTTGGGTGTTGTATGCGTGTTGGGTGTTGGCTGTGTGTGTTTGGTGTTATTGGTGTTGGGTGTTGTATGTGTGTTGGGTGTTGTGTGTGTGTGTTGGGTGTGTGTGTGTGTTGGGTGTTGTTGTGTGTTGGGTGTTGTGTGTGTGTTGGGTGTTGTGTGTGTGTTGGGTATTTGTTGTGTGTGTTGGGTGTTGTATGCGTGTGTTGGGTGCTTGTTGTGTGTTGGGTGTGTTGTATTGGTGTTGGGTGTTGTATGTGTGTTGGGTGTTGTGTGTTGGTTGTTGAATGGGTGTTGGGTGTTGAATGGGTGTTGGGTGGGTGTTGGGTGTTGTGTGTGTTGGGTGTTGTGTGTGTGTTGGGTGTTGTATGTGTTGGGTGTTGTATGTGTTGGAGTGCTATTGTGTTGGGTGTTGTATGTGTTGGTGTTGTATGTGTGTGTTGGGTGTTGTATATTGTGTTGGGTGTGTATGTGGTGTGTGTGTTGGGTGTTGCTGGGTGTTGTATGGGTGTTGGGTGTTGTATGTGTGTTGGGTGTTAGCCATGTGTGTTGGGTGTTGTGTATGTGTTGGGTGTTGTGTGTGTATTTGGGTGTTGTGTATGTATTGTTGTGTGTATGTGTTAGTGTTATGTGTGTGTTTAGGTGTTGCTGGTAATAGTGGGTGTTGTATGTGTGTTGGGTGTTGTTGTATATGGGTGTTGGGTGTTGTGTATGTGTGTTGGAGTGTTGTGTGTGTGTTGGGGTGTTGCTTGGGTGTTGGGTGTTTGTATGGGTGTTGGTGTATCATCGTTTACTTCCATTCAATACAACAATGGAGGGGAGTTCTACACAGGCTACTATTTCCTTCTCTCGGCTTTTATAGGCACTTCTAGTGGGTATATTGAATAAGGTCAAGAGAGCAGACAAATCCATCTCTTCTTCCCATAGCCTTTTTGAGAAAATGTTTGAGAGACAGACTAAGTTGGTTGGGTTGAATTGGGTTACACATTGTGAAGTAAAAATATGTATTGTTGGGCAGGATAGTGATGATTACCTTCTGATTTAATTTAAGTACATTGGATTAAGTCAGATTTCGCGTGTATATTTTTTCACTTTTAGTGGTTAAGGAAAAAAACAAATGTTAAGTCGCCCCGGAGTGAGCTATCAGTACAACAGACGCACCTTTTACACACATCTTCCAAAGGATAATAAACTCTTTCCTGCCACCTTAGTACATATGGACGTGGAGGGCAATTTACCCTCTTCTGTCAAGATGAACTACATCCGTCACGCCTGGATTTTAGTCCCAGCTGATGTAAGAGGTATTATACTGTAGGTATGTGTTGTGCCCACGAACCCTACCCTCGCCACTACATATATATAATGTGTGGTAAATCTCCTGCCTTGCTCACCCACCAGAGAATCTCTCATCAATCACCTCATTACCAGAATCAAACCTACTCCAGAGTTAGAGTACTCATGTGCCAAGCTAGTACTGTGTGGGGATTATAACAGTGGCTTACTGATGTGAGACCAGCTGCTACTGCTCTGGCATGGCTACAGTCAAACACTGTGACTTCTTTAGCTTTGGCTTAGCTGGGGTGAGTACCAACCACTTTCAACCAGCCTGCCTCCCTATAGGGTGTAGTATACACCTATCAATTATTTTGGTCTCAGCTCCGCTACCAGTCAAGTAAAAGAGCCACCACATCAAGACCTAGAGGCTAATGACTGTCTCTGCAATGCGTCTCTTCGGACAGTGGATGGTTTACCATCCTGGATGATACTAAGTGTGGTGAGCAGCAGATATCAACACCACCACGTTAACTATTTCCCAAAAATCCCGTCAGATTACGCAGTTACCTGGATCACACCTTGGGATAAAAGACTACTAAGCAGAAACCAGCGCCTTTTATCTCAATCTGATTTCGTGTAATACTGGCCAGCCTTCCTCTAACCAAAGTTGCAACACCGGAAGCGAACAATAATAGTCATTATATAGCTTAAAAAGGAACTTTTTATTGGATTAAGCAATAAGACACCTCCCCTTCCTTAGCCATCTCTACTAACGGTATGAAACTGAGCAATCTAACAACCATTTCCCACAGAATGAGTCTGAAGGACTGCCGCAATTGCAATACTTGACGGATACATTATACGTGGTAAAATTAACTATATTCCAATAAAATTAATTTATAATATTGGCATGAGTTAGTACGCTTAAATCCATGCTGAACTCATTTTAATTAAACTCAGGTTGAAACGACGACCCTCTTCAACGGAAGAGGTGTTTTAAAACTCAGGAGTCTGTCTCGGAGTCAAAGCTGATACTTTCTGCAAGAAGAAAGCGGCGACCCGTGGGCACAAAACTGGAAAACGACTTGACGTCACTCTTAATGGTAATACCCTTTACTCATGTACCTATTTTCAGTATCTCAGCTTCCACCACCTTCACCGCTGCGGACATAGAACATAAGAATGGAGGAAACTGCAGTGGGCCTATTGGCTATACTGATCCGTTTACACTAACCCTATCCTCTGCCATCTAACAATGTTTGAAGCTATCCGGCTTATTCTAATGATGCTTTTTGGTAACTTGTTCCTCATTCCACTCCTCTATAAACCAATGTTTACCTATGTCGCTAGATAAATTTGTCTCATTTAAATCAACTTTACGAGTTCCTCCTGGTTGGATAATTTGAGTGCCGTTGCACCTTTGTGTAGCACTGACTTCCCGTTTTATACGCCTCGATCATATCGCCCCTCACTCTACATCTCAGAGAGTGCAAATTAAGATACTTTAACCTATCTCTATACTCAAGGTTCCTCATGCCCGGAATTAGTCTTGTCATTCTCTATAATTTCTTTAAGGTTTTATATCCATTCTGTATCCAGTGACCAGAAATTGATCCGCATAATCCAAGTGGTCTCTGAAAGCGCAAGATACTGGTTTATAGTTTTAGGATGATCTCGCTAGTTTTGGAACTACCTCCTTTACTTGAACCCAGGACTTTGTTAACCTTGTTTCAAGCAAATACACATTGTTGTTTCAGTTTAGATTCCTACTTATCATACTCCTAAATCTTTCTCAGTCATGGTTTCTCTATTACAACGTTGCTTATCTGAGTATCTGGTTTCTCTGTTTACATCTCTCTAAACTAAGTACTTAGCATTTGTCACATTAAATTTCATCTACTGCATTTTTTCGAGGCCATGCGAAAATTTTATTTAAGTCTCCTGTAGTTTTGCAGGACTCCTCCGATAGATTTAATTATACGCCCTATTTTAGTGTCATCGACAAATTTACTTACGTTGCTGTCAACGCTACCTCTCTATGTTGTTGTGTATATAATAATAAGTAAGGGTAAATTACGCAGGCATGGGGTGCTCCACCAGTGATGTTACTCCAATCGGAATTACTGCCGTTAATGCTTACTGGCAGCTCTTTTAAAATCACCTAACCACGTCTTAATCCATTTTAGAATATCTCCTTCAATTCCACGAGCATCCACTTTTTCGTAGTCTTTCGTGGGGACTCTGTCGAAGAAACTTTGCTAAAGTCGAGAACACCGCATATCATAATCGTGCCCATCGGATTCAAAACATCTACTGATTCGAAAACTCATCCACTGATTTGAAAGATAAAGAAATTCAACATCAGATCACATGTGCGTCTCAACCATTAGAAGACTTTATACACGTGTCTTCAGCTGTAAAGGGCTTATATTATCGACAAAGTTGCATGTATACCGAGCAGTGGTCCTCCCACCTACCTTATAGTGGCGAGACATGGATCATACAGGGAGGCAACTTCAAGAGCACTTCAAAACTTTCACCACCGTAGGTTACGTTCATCCTCCGAGTTCGCTAAGGAGAAGACAAAACAAATACTGATATTCACGCAGCACCAACTGTAGGATCATCGAAGGCTACCAGTATTCATGAACAACTACGTTGGATTGGCCATGTTACCCGCATGGACGACAGTAGACTGCCAAAGAAGTTAATTTACTGTCTCACCTAATGAATAGTAAGCGTAACACTGGTGGACAACTGAAAGATGCCAGATGATATCGAATACAGGAATTTGAAGTGCCAAATCGGCCCCCTCACCTGGAGATGATCACTCCACACCGTAACGCTCGGAGGAAGCACCACAAGAAAGGTGTAATACTTTCAGAGTTATGCATATCGGTAGAACAAAGCGCCAGCACCGGAATATTTTCCGCCTCCTGCCGCACTACATGCCAGCCCTCCCACATGTGCAGCCTCCATGGAACAAACCTGCCGGTTCCATATCGGTTTACTCAGTGCAGAGCTCACCAACATTGACATCACAGCCACTCATTTCATTATGTCATAGCTGGATAATCGTCATACTCTCGGTTCAGGGCAGCAACAAAGTAGTGGATGTAGTACATGTAGTAATGGTAATGTGTGTGTGTGTGTGTGTGTGTGTGTGTGTGTGTGTGTGTGTGTTCTGTATGTGTGTGTGTGTGTGTGTTTTTTTTTGTGTGTGTGTGTGTTTTTGTGTGTGTGTGTGGTTTTTAATAATATGTAATAATAATTAACGGTTTATTGAAAGAGCTTGTATGAAGGCTGTGTGTGTGTTTTTTTGTGTGTGTGTGTGTGTGTGTGTGTGTGTGTGTGTGTGTGTGTGTGTGTGTGTGTGTGTGTGTTCTGTATATATGTGTGTGTGTGTGTGTGTTTGTGTGTGTGTGTGTGTGTGTGTTCTGTATATATATGTGTGTGTGTGTGTGTGTTTGTGTGTGTGTGTGTGTGTTCTGTATATATGTGTGTGTGTGTGTGTGTGTGTGTGTGTGTGTGTGTGTGTGCGTGTGTGTGTGTGTGTGTTCTGTATATATATGTGTGTGTGTGTGTGTGTGTGTGTGTGTGTGTGTGTGTGTGTGTGTGTACATACACACACACACACAAAGACATCAACAACCCCATAATAACTCACTCTTAGGGCTTAATGAACACGCCCATGAAATGACTCTTAGATTTTATTACCTAACGCGGGAGGAAGTTAATGCACTTGTGTACCAGAAATAAAACAAGAAAAATATAATCAACATCAAAGTAGCGTCAATTGCCTTTGTCAAGTTACCGGCTCGACCGTATTCGGAATCAAGGTCCCCTACGTTTGACTCGTGACTCTATAATGAGTTTCACATTGTGGCGTAACTTCTA
>NW_024734914.1:0-2333 GCF_018991925.1 Homarus americanus | reverse complement strand
CCATCAGTGACATGAACCGGGGTGAGAGGGCCGGGCACCCTTAAGTGCCATGAAACGGGTGTGAGTGCGGCACCCATATGCTTTTGAACGAGGTGAGGGCCAGGCACCCCTTCACACCCGGTGTCAGGGTCGGCACCCTCCAGCCCCATGACCCAGTAGGGGCTGGGTCGATTTCAGTGCCATGAATGGGGTGAGGGCCTGGCCTGATTTCAGTGCCATAAATCGGGGTGTAAGGTCCGGGCACCCCATCAGCACCATGACCCGGGTGTGAGGGCCGGCACCACCAGGTAGTGTGAGGGCCGGGCACCCGTTCACATGACGCGGGGTGTGGTCGGGCACCCCTTCAGTGCCATGAATCAGGGGTGTGAGGGCGGGCACCCCTTAAGTGCCATGAAACGGGGGTGTGAGGCTGGCACCCTCAGCACCATGACCCGGGGTGAGGGCCGGGCACCCTTCAGTGCCATGGACCTGGGTGTGAGGCCGGCACTCCTTCAGTGACATGAACCGGTTTGAGGGCCGGCACCCATCAGTGCCATGACCCGTGGTGTGAGGGCCGGGCACCCATTCAGTGCCATGAACAGAGGTGTGAGGGCGGGGACCCCTCCAGCACCATGACCTGGAGTGTGAGGGCCGGACACCCATTCAGTGACATGACCCGGTGTGTGACGGCCAGAAACCCCTTCAGTGACATGACGCGGGGTGTGAGGGCCGGGCACCCCTCCAGCACCATGCCCCGGGGGTGTGAGGGCCGGGCACCCCTTCAGTGCCATGGACCTGGTGTGAGGGCCGTCACTCCTTCAGTGACATGAACCGGGTTTAGAGGCCGGGCACCCCATCAGTGACATGACCCGTGGTGTGAGGGCGGGCACCCAGTCAGTGCCATGAACAGAGGTGTGAGGGCCGGGGACCCCTCAGCACCATGACCCTGGGTGTGAGGGCCGGGCACCCTTTCAGTGCCATGAAACAGGGTGTGAGGGCCAGGCACCCCTACAGTGCTGCAAACCGGGGTGTGAGGGCCGGGCACCCGTTCACATGACGCGGGGTGTGAGGGTCGGGCACCCCATCAGTGCCATGAATCGGGGTGTGAGGGCTGGGCACCCCTTCAGCACCATGACCCGGTGTGTTGGGGCTTGGGTCGATTTCAGTGCCATGAATCGGGGTGTGAGGGCCTGGCTCGATTTCAGTGCCATAAATCGGGGTGTAAGGGCCGGGCACCCCATCAGCACCATGACCCGGGGTGTGAGGGCCGGGCACCCCTCCAGCACCATGGCCCGGGGTGTGAGGGCCGGACACCCATTCAGTGACAAGACCCGGGCTGTGACGAACGGGCAGACCTTCAGTGACATAACCCGGGGTGTGAGGGCCGGGCACCCTCTAGCACCATGCCCCGGGGTGTGAGGGCCGGGCACCCCTTCAGTGCCATGAACCTGGGTGTGAGGGCCGGGCACCACCTAAGTGCCATGAAATGGGGTGTGAGTGCCGGACACCCCTTCAGCACCATGGCCCGGGGTGTGACGGCCGGACACCCATTCAGTGACATGACCCGGGGTGTGACTGCCAGGAACCCCTTCAGTGACATGTCCCGGGGTGTGAGGGCCGGGCACCCCTTCAGTGCCATGGACCTGGGTGTGAGGGCCGGTCACTCCTTCAGTGACATGACCCGGGGTTTGAGGGCCGGGCACCCCTTCAGTGCCATGAACAGGGGTGTGAGGGCCGGCCTCCCCTTCAGTGCCATGAACCGGGGTATGAGGGCCGGGCACCCTTTCAGTGCAATGAAACGGGGTGTGAAGGCCGGGCACCCCTACACTGCTGTGAACCGGGGTGTGAGAGCCGGGCTCCCCTTCACATGACCCGGGGTGTGAGGGCCGGGCACCCGTTCACATGACACCGGGGTGTGAGGGCCGGGCACCCCTTCAGCACCATGACTCGGGGTGTGAGGGGCGGCACCCCATCAGTGCCCTGAACCGGTTTGTGAGGGCCGGGCACCCCATCAGTGACATGACCCGTGGTGTGTGGGCCGGGGACCCCTCCAGCACCATGACCCCAGTGTGAGGGCCGGGCACCCCTTCAGTGCCATGAACAGTGGTGTGAGGGCTTGGCATCCCTTCAGTGCCAAGAACCGGGATCTGAGGGCCGGGCACCGTTTCAGTGTCATGAAACGGGGTTTGAAGGCCGGGCACCCCTACAGTGCTGTGAACCGGGGTGTGAGGGCCGGGCACCCCTTCACATGACCCGGGGTGTGAGGGCCGGGCACCCCTTCAGCACCATGACTCGGGGTGTGAGGGCCAGGCACCCCTTTAGCACCATGACTCGGGGTGTGAGGGCCGGGCACC
>NW_024734913.1:0-13065 GCF_018991925.1 Homarus americanus | reverse complement strand
ACCTCACACCTTACTGCTACACCCATGACCTCACACCTTACTGCTACACCCATGACCTCACACCTTGCTGCTACACCCATGACCTCACACCTTGCTGCTACACCCATGACCTCACACCTCACACGTGACTTCACTTTATTTAAGCCTGACCTGACCTGACGTGACCTGACCTGACCTGACCTAACCATATCCTCACATTTCCCCATAGTCAATTATCTTCTATTTTATCATCTATTTTACTATTAAATCTTTGTCTCCTACACCATTTAGTTTTCCATTCTTGTCTATTTCCTATCATCACACTTTACCCTATCTACTATTTATCCCTTTCCTTATTATATCCTCTGCCACTTTGTCTTATCCATATAAATAAACTTTTAATGGACACTTTTTTCCCAATAGGTATTTTTTTCCCCTCGGGCAAAAAGTGAAAATTAATATTGTACGAGAAGTTTTATTTTTTTTTTTTTGGTATTGATTATAAGTTGTTTTGTTGCCCAGTTGGCTCGAGTAATTTGCATAATGACGCTGTTTACATCAAATTAATACCTCTATGTAGCTGGAATTGGCACTTTTGTTACGGTAGTTGACGCTGTTGTGAAAATGATACACAGACAGACAGACAGACAAACAGACAGACAGACAGATACACACACACCACCTTTCTTATTATCTTTCATAACAACAACAATAATAATAATAATAATAATAATAATAATACAATAAAACTAAAGTAATGATAAAAATATATTATTAACAACCATTTTAAGATTAACAATAACAATAATAATAACAAAACAGAATCAGAATAACAACACTGCCAAGATAACAACAACAATAACAACAGAAGAATAACTAATCCCTCCAGCCCTGCCCTCTCCCCCACCAACCCTTACCGGCCCCTAGCCCTCCCTCCCTCACCATCACCCCCCCCTAGCCCTCACCTCCACCCCCCCTCATCCTCCGTAACCCTGCCTTCTCCCCCACCAACCCTCACCTGCCCCGAGCCCTCCCTCACCAACCCTCACCCCCACCCTAGCCCTCACCTCCCTCCCTAAAAAAAAATAAAAAAAAAAATTGGTCAATATTGTGGAAGCGAGTTGCCAACAGGTATTTTTTTTTGGGGGGGGGGCAATATTGGTTGACGATGGTGTGATGAGATGAAAAATGTGCCTTCTACCATCAGCCCTTGAGAGAGAGAGACCTGGGCTGAGAGGGTGAGAGACTTGGGATGAGAGAGACCTGGGATGAGCAAAAGGAATTCGTGAGAAAGAGAGATAATAATGGAAGAGAGAGGGAGATAGGGAGTGTGAGAGAGATAAGGGTGAGAGTATATGTCAGCTGGAGAGGGAGAGGTTGGCTTTAGAGCTAGATGGCTTATCTCTACCGCTCGGTTTAGGGGAGAGGCAATGATGAAGAGATAATGATGAAGAGAGATAGAGAGGGTCTCCTTCCTCCACTCTCTCTCTCTTTTCCCCTTCCTCTCCTTCCCTCACTCCCCTACTACCCTCCCTCTTCCTCTCCCCCTCAATCCCCTCCCTCTCTCTCCCACCCTCCCCCACCACTCCCCTCTCTCCCCCACCACTCCCCTCTCTCTCCCTCCCTCCCCCACCACTTCCCTCTCTCTCCCTCTCCCTCCCCCACCACTTCCCTCTCTGCCTCCCTCCCCCCACCACTCTCTCCCTCCCCCACCACTTCTCTCTCCTCCTCCCCCACCACTCCCCTCTCCTCCCTCCCCCACCACTCCCTCTCCCCCCCACCACTCTCCCTCTCTCTCCCTCCCTCCCCCACCACTCTCTCCCTCCCCCACCACCTCTCTCTCCCTCCTCCCCCACCACTCCCCTCTCTCTCTCTCCCTCCCTCCTCACTCCTCCACCAATAAGAAACGAAAATCAGAATGAAAGTCAGGAAATTAATCTGTGTCCCGTATACTTCGAGTGATTATTTTTGTTTGTTTGTTTCATTCACTCCAGTTCATGACAGCCCCGAAGGAACTGACTGACTGACTGACTGATTGACTGACTGACTAACTGACTGACTGACTGATTGACTGACTGACTAACTGACTGACTGACTAACTGACTGACTGACTAACTGACTGACTGATTAACTGACTGACTGATTAACTGACTGACTGACTGACTGAATGGTAACCTAAAAAAATCCGAAATCGGGAAGTTTTGTGGGATTTTCTTTATTTATTTTTTTCCTCGTTTTCTCTTTGGGATTTATTTTTTTGTGAAAGGGACCTTGGGACATTGGGACCTTGGGGACTTTAGGATCTTGGGATTTTGGGATTTTGGGACATTGGGACCTTGGGGACTTTGGGATCTTGGGATTTTGGGACATTGGGACCTTGGATCTTTTTACGTGAGAGGTCTCTGAGATGTTTAGTTTAGTGTTATTGACTATATTTGGTCGGGATGTTTATAGAGTTTGTAAACAACAACAACAACAAAAAGAAAAAAAAGAAGATGAGAACTACAACAAAAACAACAACAACAACAAGAAAAAAAGAAAGAAAAGAAGATAAGAATTACAACAAAAACAACAAGAATAAGAAAACAAAATAAAATGAAAAGATAAGATGAGAAGAACAACAACAAAAAACAACAACAACAACAACAACAACAAGAAAAAGAAACAGATAAGATGAGAACAACAACAAAAAAGAAAGAAGAAAAAGAAAAAGAAAATAAGAAGAACAAAAACAGCAACAACAACAAGAATAACAAGAAAAATAATTAAAAGTAGAGCCTCCTCCTTCGAATAATGAGGACCACATGACATTTACGAATTACAAGTATGACACACTGAAGCATTCTTGTCACCCCTCTCACCCACCCCACTGGGCCCACCCACCCACCCACTACCCACCCTCCACCACCAACCCCACCCTCCACCACCAACCCCACACAGCCCACCCTCCACCCACCTATCGCCCACCACCGCCCACCACACACAGTGACAAATGCTGAGTGTGTGTTATGCCTCAAGTTTATGATCATTACCGGAGTTTGTGAGTTTAGATATTCCCATTACACCCCCCCCCCTCTCATAACACACACACACACACGCACACACACACACACACGCGCGCACAAGGGTCATCAATGAGTGCCTTGGTGTAGTTAAATAGAGACAAAATTAAATGAAAAACTAAGAGAAAAAATATTAATCTCGTGTGAAAAAAATTAAGAGAAAAAATGATCTGGTGTTAAAGTCCCTTGTGTGTATGTTATGTTTACCCAGGTGAGACGCAACACTTACTCACCTCATTAGGCAACATTCAGTACAGGTAAGTGACGGTAATGTGATGCTGCATCTTCCTTACCTATCACTCTCCTTGATTAAGACAACACCTGGCCATGTTACCTGTGTGTGTGTGTGTGTGTGTGTGTGTGTGTGTTTTGTTTGTGAAATACAAGAAGTAGAGTTATAGAAGTCTGTATTTGACTCCTCTCTATCTCTCTCTCTCTCTCTCTCTCTCTCTCCTGTCAGGCCCAGAATAACATCAAAGCATCTAACTCTAATGAGGCAGTTAGGATTAATTACAAGGATTACACAGTGATGAGTGAGAGCGACTACAGAATTACCTGAGGCTACAGAGATACATATGATGTCTCTTAAGTCCTTTCCTGACAGCTAGTAGTGAACATCTTGGGAGGTTATGTAGTGGTGATGGTGGTAGTGGTAATGGTGGTGGTGATGATGGTGTTGGTGATGGTGGTAATGGTAGTGATGATGGTGGTAGTGAGAGTGGTAGTGATAGTGGTTGATGAAATTGTTTTATTAACGAGCTGGTCAGGCCATTAACGAGCCTGGCTGACGGCGGCCACAACAAACACCTGTGATATACACCTTGATGATGATAAGTTAATTACCTGTGTAATTAACCTGGATAAGAGACACTCCAGGGGGTATTATTACAACATAACATACAGTGAGAAAGAAAGAGAGAGAGAGAGAGAGAGAGAGAGAGAGAGAGAGAGAGAGAGAGAGAGAGACTAGGTACACATTAGAAGAATATAGGGAAAAAGTTAGATAGTGGAAAGAGAGCAAGGTAGAGAGATGCTGAGAGAAGGAGAGAGGGACAGAAGGAAGAGAAGGAGAGAGGGAGAGAAGGAGGGAGGGAGAAGGAGAAGCACAGATATACAAATCAATTGAAAAATTTGGGGAAGAGGAGAGAGATCAACACACACACTGCATTCATTCTTCCCTCAGGACTCTTGTTGGCTGCAGTAAGGGGGAGTGGTCTGTAGCCCCCTTAAGCTCCGGTAAAGGGGAGGGGTGTAGGGAGATCTGAATGCCCTAGTTAAGTGAGAGTTGAAGCCCTGAAGAAGAGGATTGGTTGATGCGTAAATCACACAATTAGTACTCCTTTCATGGTGGTCGAGGAGGGTGTAGGGGGTGGTAGTGATGGTGGTAGTGATAGTTGTTGTGGTGGTGGTTGAGGAAGGGGGCTTCAGGGACCTTTGGTGGTGATGTTTGTTGTTGTTGTAGCGGTGGTAGTAGTGGTGGTTGTTGTTGTGGTGGTGGTAGTTGTAGTTATTGTGGCAGTAATAGGAGTTATGTTGAATCTCTCTCTCTCTCTCTCTCTCTCATACATATATTTGACTGACCCCAAAATACAGTTTGTTTGTAATGTTTGGTCGTGTCAACACCTGGTCTCGGAGATGTTTACCTTGTGGTCGAGCTAGATGTTTACAGGTTAAATAAACACAATACATCCACCTGGACATGTTAGCCTACACACACACTCACACACACACGCACGCACACACACGCACACACGCACGCACACACGCACACACACACACACACACACACATGATTATATCGACACCATTACACTTCCCCCTTTTCCTTCCTTCATTTGTTCATTCTTCCTCCTTTTCTTCCTTCGTCTACCTATCCAACTCCTTCACCTCCTTCGTATGTGTGTGTGTGTGTGTGTGTGTGTGTGTGTGTGCCCCCCCCAAGACTCTCAACAAGAGCGTAATTCCGTCAAATGTTTTCACTCTTTAAATGCGTCACTGCCCATACACCGTGACCAGACCCACAGGTAAAAATCACTCATTAACTTCAGGTCACAGGTCATACAGGTAAGCCTTTTCCCAGGTCACCATTATCACTTGGGTCATCACATTGAGGTCAAAGGTTAATTGTCTTCCTTTTGGGTCATAAATTTTGTCTCGTTTCACTTTGATTGGTCAGGTTACTTATGCAGCTCAGGTGTGTCACTTTCTCTGGTCACAGGTACTTTCTCGTGTCACTTTCTTGGGTGACAGGTACTTTCTCGTGTCACTTTCCCTGGTCACAGTACTTTCTCGTGTCACTTTCCCTGGTCACAGTACTTTCTCGTGTCACTTTCCCTGGTCACAGTACTTTCTCGTGTCACTTTCTTGGGTTATAGGTACTTTCTGCTGTTACTTTCTTTAATTAGTTTGGTTCTTGAGGTTAGGTAGTCTTGGTATTTAATTACTTTCTCTCTCTAATGAGTATAATTTTCATGTCACTTTCTTAAGTAAAGATACTTAGCATGTCACTTTCCTAGGTAAAGATACTTATCAAGTCACTTTCGCCGTTGAGTATCCATCGTTATGTCACTTTCTCTCCATCTCACTTCCTGGTGTTACTTTCCTGACCATTCTCAGGTCACTTTCTCATTCACTGCTTCTTCTCTATGGTCACTTTCCCTGAGCCAACTCTACTTCCTCAGATTAAATATTATTCCTTGGCCACTCAAACCAAGTTCTGTACTTTCCTGAGTCACTTTCTCGAGCTACTATCAATGGGCCACTAGCTAGCCCAACGGTTCACTAAAATTGATACCGGTTCACCCAACTAACCAGAATTATATAACATAGAAATTATACCTTATTTGAAGTATGATTATTTGTTCAGGATTTTAATGAGAGTATGATGATTTTGTTCAGGTCTTGAGTTAAAAGTATGATAGTTTGTTCAGGTTTTTAATTAAAGTATAATAATTTGTGCCGGTTAATGAAGGTATACTAATTTCTTCAGATTATTGTTCAGTTATGATAAATTATTAAACTTTCTGGTTAAATTATTATACTTTCTAAACTTATAAACAAAGCGTGATAATTGAGGAGCTATAAATTATTAGGCTCAGATAGTGTATAATATTTTCAATCGTGTTGGTTCAGGCATGGTAATCTTTTAAGCTGGTTAGTCGAAGTATTATAATTATCAGTCACATTATAATACTTTCTTAAGCTTATTGTTTAAAGTTTAAGCTCGTTGTTACTGTGGTGTAATAATACTTTGGTCGAGTCTTATGCCACGAGTCGAATACTTTAGACAAGGTAATAATACTTTTATCAGCTTCTGGTAAATTACTCGTGGGTAAATAAAACGAAATTCATAATACTTTATGTTCATGTATAATGTCATCTTTTATTATACTTTGAAAATAGATAATAATACTTTCATAAACCTGTTGTAAATCATCCAGGGTCAAATAAACCCAAATTAATTATACTTTTACGTTCATGTGTAATGCCATCTTCATTATGCTCTGAAGTAGGTCATAATACTTTCACCAGTAGTATACTTTCTCCTGATGTAATGTTTAATGGTATAATGACATAGTGATATTTACCTTACAAGTCTTATACCAACTTTAGTGTATCTTAATGGACGTAATAATACTTTTGGCTGGTATTATGATTCACCTGGAGTATAATAATCTTGTTGGTAATATCCTGTAACGTTTTATTATTACCTTTGATATATACAGTACTTCTAGTTAAAATACTTTCACTAGGAGTATATTTTATCCTGTGTATAATACTTTCACTAGAAGTATACTTTAATCTGAGTATATCCCTCTAGCTAGGAAAGTATAATCTCGTATATCTTTCACGGTATAATACTTTTGGTATATCATATATAAAAAGTTTGTAAATAAAAGCTTCCACGTAACTTTTTTTGATATTATTTTGCTTTTATTTATTTTTACTTTTCAACACCATGAAAATAAAATTGAAATTAATTTAAATATAATTATTAGTCTGTTGTCGCTTTACGCTTCCAACTACAACAACACGACAAATAATTAAGACAATTTCTCTTCATTTTAACTAATCCTAATTTGTTAAAAAATAATTAATGCGTAGTTATTAAATAGTGAATAAGTACTAAGACAAATTAGTTTCATAAGCACACTAATTAATTTGTTTACATTCACTGTAGACAAAGTGATATAAACAAACTCATATAATATTAAACACATTGTAGAGGAAGGCAATAGGTAGAAGGAGAAATCGTGGCGAAATTCACCTCCGGGACTATTATAGGGTATTGGCGAGTAGAGTTAAAACCGAGATAAGGAAAGCAAAGAGGAATAATGAGGTAAGGATAGCAAGGGAGGCGAAGACAAACCCCAAAGGATTCTACCAAATGTATCAAACTAAAACACGAGAAAAGATTGGACCAATACGGTCAGACTCCGGCGAGCTCACTGATAACGACGGAGAAATGAGCAATAATTTGAATAAATATTTTCAACAGTTTTCACCACCGAAAATCTAAACATGATACCCGAGGCACCGACTCTATTCAGAGATAGTGAAGAAAACAAATTAAGTGAGATAGTAGTGACTAGTAACGATGTTAGTAAGCAAATAGACAAACTAAAGCCTAATAAGTCACCTGGTCCTGATGAGATATTTGCCAGAGTATTAAAGGAATGTAAGGAAGAGCTTAGTATGCCCTTAGCAAAGTTGTTTAACATGTCCTTAAAAACAGGTGTAGTACCAGAATCCTGAGGATAGCGAATGCAAATTGATTTTAAAGAAGGGAGATAGGATCATCATCCTCTGAACTACCGCCCAATCAGTCTTAAGATCAATAGTAGGCAAATTACTGGAAGCAATCATTTCAAACTCTATTCGAAATCACCTGGAGAAGCACCGATTGACTAATGATTCCCATGGCTTCACAAGCGACGTTCTGCCTAACTAATCTATTAACATTCTTTTCATCAGTTTCGAATCAGTGGACGAGGGGTACAATTATGATGTGGTATATCTCGACTTTAGCAGCCTTCTTAGGTGGTTCCCCACGAAAGACTAATTAGAAAGGTAGAAGCTCATGGCATCAAAGGTGGCATCCTTAAATGGATTAGGGCGTGGTTACAGGACAGAAAACAGCGAGTGAGCATTAACGGCACTAAGTCCCATTGGAGCAACGTCACAAGTGGAGTTCCCCAAGGCTCAGTACTTGGACCATTATTGTTTATTATATACATAAACGACATAGATATCGGCATAGACAGCAACATAAGTAAATTTGCTGATGATACTAAAATAGGACGTGTTATCAAATCGGACGAGGACTCCGCAAAACTACAGGAGGATCTAAACAAATTTTTCGAATGGTCTGAAAAATGGCAGATGAAATTCAACATCGACAAATGTAAAGTACTCAGTATAGGAAATGTAAACAGGGAAACCAGATACCAGATGAACAACGATGCCATAGAGAAATCCGACTGCGAGAGAGATTTAGGAGTAATGATAAGTAGGAACCTTAAGCCAAGTAAACAATGTGTTTTTGCTCATAACAAGGCTAATAAAGTACTTGGGTTCATACAAAGGAGTGTTAGTTACAAGACTAGCGAGGCCATCCTAAAACTGTATCTTGCTCTTGTGAGACCACACCTGGATTACGCAGTTCAGTTCTGGTCACCGTATTACAGAATGGATATAGAATCCTTGGAAAGAATTCAGAGGAGAATGACAAGACTAATCCCGGGCATTAGGAACCTTGAGTATAGAGACACAGGTTAGCAATCTGAATCTGCACTCCTTGACAGTGTGTATAAGCAGGCTAAAACAGGAGCGAACTCGTAACAATGGTTTTAAATTGGACAAATTTAGATTCAGGCGTGAAATAGGTAAACACTGGTTTGGAAACAGAGTAGTGGGTGAATGGAACAAGTTACCAAATATCATCATTAACTCGAATACGCTGAATTGCTTCAAACATAGGTTGGATGCTCATATGAGCAATAGGGGTTGGGTGTAAACGGGACTGCCCAGTATGGGCCAATAGGCCCGCTGCAGTTTCCTCCATTCTTATGTTCTTATGTTCTTATGATACACTGGCTAAAGACACACTGGCAGCACTTCCCTGGGCGGACCCTTGGGTGGCCGCCTCACGCTGCCAGACGCACGACGCTTCCATGGGTGTTGGTGTGCGCTAATGGTCCTTCATAGTGTAGCTCTGGAACTGTGCATAACTACTTTTTAACGCCTCTTAATGGTCCTAGTTATCTCGTTAACTATGCCTAACTAATGATCATACATACAACCAATATATATATACACTACTAAGATTTTTATATATATATACTGTATTGCCAAAATTTATATATACATACTGTACATGTATAATATATATTCATATAAGATTAAATACATTATATAATTAAAATGAATACATCATATAATTATACCAACTAGTATAGAACAGAATAACACAAGCTGGTAGACTATAATTACTTGTAGGTAATTAAATAAGCGAGATTATATTTAAAACAGTAATTAGGTAGAGAATTGAATTATAGATAAAAAAAAATAATAGAATTGGAAACGTAAAAATGTGACCAGAAATCCAGATGAGATTTAGATGGATGGGAATTAAGGGGTGAATCTAAGGGTTATATAAACAGGTGAATCTAAAGGGTTAAGGGGTATATAAACGGGAATCTAAGGGGTTAAGGGGTATATAAACGGGAATCTAAGGGGTTAAGGGGTATATAAACAGGTGATTTAAACGGTATATAAACAGGATATAACAAGGGGTATTTAAACAGGATATAAGAGGGGAATTTAATATTAAAGAAGTAAATATAAGGACAGGATAGAGCCAAGAAAACAAGGGAGGATTATTGACACATATTGTTTACATTCTCAACCCGAGACGACCCAAAGTAACCCGAAGTGACCCGAATCAACCCGAAGTGACCCGAATCGACCTGAGACGACCCGAAGTGACCCGAATCGGCCTGAGACGACCCGAAGTGACCCGAATCGGCCTGAGACGACCCAAAGTAACCCGAAGTGAGCCGAAGTGACCCGAATCAACCCGAAGTGACCCGAATCGACCTGAGACGACCCGAAGTAACCTGAGGTGAGCCGAAGTGACCCGAATCAACCCGAAGTGACCCGAATCGACCTGAGACGACCCGAAGTAACCTGAAGTGAGCCGAAGTGACCCGAATCGACCTGAGACGACCAGAAGTAACCCGAAGTGAGCCGAAGTGACCCGAATCGACCCGACATAACCCGAGACGACACGACATAACCCGAACAACCACATCAACTCTCCAATCACCACCAAAAGCAGTAACTTACAACAATATCTCCTTAATGATGCCCTAAAACACTTCATATTGGTAGTAAAAAAAAACGATGTATTCAGTTTAAAAAATTCCAATTATGTTTCCGGTGTTTTAAATATGCAATAAACATTTACAATTAATATTTTTTTAATGAAATTTTTACGTCGCTTCGTTCATGAAATATAGTTTGCAGTTTGTTATAAATCCGTTATATCCGTTATATTGGGGTTTCACATATAATGACACCTCTATATAAAGGACTTTTTTCCCTATATAATCCGTTATATTGGGGTTTCACTCTTGATGAAGCTTTAATACAACGGACTTTTATATCTATATTAGGGTTAGGTAACATCTCATCAGTACAGGTGACGTCTTTAAAGGAAGGGTCTCTCTCTCTCTCTCTCTCTCTCTAATCTAACCGGGTACATAACAGGTTAGGTTAGATTAGGTTAGGTCACGTCAGATCAGGTTAGGTTAGATCAGGTCACATCAGGTCAGGTTAGGTTAGGTTAAGTGGTGTCAACATCCCCCGGTGTGTGGTACGGCTCCAGTCACCACACATGAAAATTCAACAAACTCGGATTTAATTTAACCTTTTGAGAGAGAAACCACCACGTGAACGGGGTCAAGCTTCCTTCATTAAATAAACGCTATTGAAACCTGTCTATCTGTACCTGTATATATGGGGGGGGGGATATTGGTTAGAGAGGGGGGAGGGGGTGGTGGAGTTAGTGGGAGGGAGAAGGATGGTTAGAGAGAGGGAAGGGGAGAGGAGGTGGGTTACAGAGGGAAGGAGAGGGGGGGGTTAGAAATGGATGGAGTCAAAAGATGGGGAGAGAGGGGGTGGGGTTAGGTAGAGGGGAGGGGAGTAAGAGAGGGGGAGAGGGGGGTTAGGTAGAGTGGAGGGGAGTAAGAGAGAGGGGAGTGTAGAGTGGGGTGAGAGGGAAGAGGAAAAGGAGACGGGCGGTACGATTCTTTTTCCCCCAACAACTATGAAGACAATTGGTACTAAAAAAAACACAAATAAAATATATATAAAAAAATTCTGCTTTTTTCGCTCAAGGAGAAAAAAGTCTGGGGGAAAAAAGTGGGGAAAATAGTATATATTTTCCCCAGATGTAAAACAAAAACAAAAGAAGTTACATTGCACATTGAAAAAAGAATAATATTGCAAAAATTGAACGAGCAATATATCAGTCTAACGAGAAATCGGAAACAAATTCAAATCAATGACTCAGAGAGGAAGTATACGAGGTAGTTTTTCTTATGATTTATTTATAGTTATTCTCTGTTGAAATTTGTTGACTATTGCAATATAGATAAAAACCCGCAGGACTTTTGTTGAAGCGGGAGGTGTATTATCATCTATAGTCTAAACCCTTTGAGTGAACGTTTGTGTGGGTGTTCTATTAATAAACGTTTACGTGGGATTCCGTCGGTGAAACTTTGTGTAGCAGTTCCATCGTTAAACGTTTGTGTTGAGTCGAACAATACACGTTGAGTGGGATCTCGTCAGTGAACGTTTGTGCGGAGTCGAACAATACACGTTTGAGTGGGATCTCGTCAGTGAACGTTTGTGTGGAGTCGAACAATACACGTTTGAGTGGGATCTCGTCAGTGAACGTTTGTGTGGAGTCGAACAATACACGTTTGAGTGGGATCTCGTCAGTGAACGTTTGTGTGGAGTCGAGCAATACACGTTTGAGTGGGATCTCGTCATTAAACGTTTGTGTGGAGTCGAACAATACACGTTTGAGTGGGATTCGTCAGTGAACGTTTGTGGAGTCGAACAATACACGTTTGAGTGGGATCTCGTCAGTGAACGTTTGTGTGGAGTCGAACAATACACGTTTGAGTGGGATCTTCGTCAGTGAACGTTTGTGTGGGAGTCGAACAATACACGTTTGGAGTGGGGATCTCGTCATTAAAACGTTTGTGTGAGTCGAACAATACACGTTTGAGTGGGATCTTCGTCAGTGAACGTTTGGGTGGAGTCGAACAATACATGCTTGAGTGGGATCTCGTCATAAGTTTGTGTGGAGTCGAACAATACACTTTTGAGTAAGACCCTTGCTCAGTGAACGTTTGTGTGGAGTCGAACAATACACGTTTGAGTGGGATCTCGTCATTAAACGTTTGTGTGGAGTCGAACAATACACGTTTGAGTGGGATCTCGTCAGTGAACGTTTGTGTGGAGTCGAACAATACACGTTTGAGTGGGATCTCGTCAGTGAACGTTTGTGTGGAGTCGAACAATACACGTTTGAGTGGGATCTCGTCAGTGAACGTTTGTGTGGAGTCGAACAATACACGTTTGAGTGGGATCTCGTCAGTGAACGTTTGTGTGGAGTCGAACAATACACGTTTGAGTGGGGATCTCGCTTCATTAAAACGTTTGTGTGGAGTCGAACACACGTTTGAGTGGGATCTCGTCAGTGAACGTTTGTGTGGAGTCGAACAATACACGTTTGAGTGGGATCTCGTCATTAAACGTTTGTGTGGAGTCGAACAATACACGATTGAGTGGGATCTCGTCAGTGAACGTTTGTGTGGAGTCGAACAATACACGTTTGAGTGGGATCTCGTCATTAAACGTTTGTGTGGAGTCGAACAATACACGTTTGAGTGGGATCTCGTCAGTGAACGTTTGTGTGGAGTCGAACAATACACGCTTGAGTGGGATCTCG
>NW_024734912.1:40000-41902 GCF_018991925.1 Homarus americanus | reverse complement strand
ATCATGCTTCGTTCAATTACATGTTAGCTGGTGTGTGTGTGTGTGTGTGTGCATTGGAGGGTGTGTGTGTGTGTTTGGTGTGTGTGTGTGTGTGTGTGTTGGATGGTGTGTGTGTGTGTTGGAGGGTGTGTTTGTGTGTGTGTTGGAGGTGCGTGTGTGTGTGTGTTGGAGGGTGTGTGTGTGGTGTGTGTTGGAAGGTGTGTGTGTGTGTGTATTGGAGGGTGTGTGTGTGTGGAGGGGTGTGTGTCTGTGTGTGTGTGTCGGATGGTGTGTATGTGTATGTTGGCGGGTGTGAGATGGAAGGTGTGTGTGTGTGTATTTTTGGAGGGTGTGTGTGTGTTGGAGGTGTGTGTGTGTGTGTGTGTTGGAGTGTGTGTGTGTGTGTGTGTGTGTTTTGGAGGTGTGCCTGTGTGTGTGTGTGTGTGTGTGTGTGTGTGTGTGTTGGAGGTATGTGTGTGTGTGTGTGTGTGTGTTTGTGTGTTGGAGGGGATGTGTCTGTGTGTGTGTGTGTTGGAGGGGTGTGTGTGTGTGTGTTGGAGGTGAGTGGAAGTGTGTGTGTGTGTATGTTGGAGGGTGTGTGTGTGTGTGTTGGAGAGTGTGTGTGTGTGTGGAGATGTGTGTGTGGTGGAGGGTGTGCCTGTGTGTGTGTGTGTGTGTGTGTGTGTGTGTGTTGGAGGGGTATGTGTGTGTGTGTGCGTGCGTGTTTGTGTGGAGGATGTGTGTGTGTGTGTGTTGGAGGGTGTGTGTGTTGGGGTATGTGTTGGAGGTGTGTATGTGTGTGTGTGTGTGTGTTGGAGGGTGTGTGTTGGAAGGTGTGTGTGTGTGTGTGTTGGAGGGGTGTGTGTGTGTGTGTGTTGGAGGGTGTGTGTGTGTGTGTTGGAGAGTGTTTGTGTGTGATGGGATGTGTGTGTGTGTGGTGGAGGGTGTGTGTGTGTGTGTGTGGGTGTGTGTGTGTGTGTGTGTGTGTGTGTGTGTGATGTGTGTTGGAGGGTGTGTGTGTGTGTTGGAGATGTGTGTGTGTGTGTGTGTTGATGGAGGATGTGTGTGTGTGTGTGTGTGGTGGAGGTGTGTTGTGTGTGTGTGTGTGTGTGTGTGTGTTGGGTATGAGTGTGTGTGTGTGTGTGTGTTGGAGGGTGTGTGTGTGTGTGTGTTTGTGTGTTGGAGGGTGTGTTTGTGTGTGTTGGAGGGGTGTGTGTGTGTGTGTGTGTTGGAGGGTGTGTGTGTGTGTGTGTGTGTGATGTGTTGGAATGTGTTTTGTGTGTTGGAGGGTGTGTGTGTGTGTGTGTTGGAGATGTGTGTGTGTGTGATGGAGGATGTGTGTGTGTGTGTGTGTGTGGTGGAGGGTGTGTTGTGTGTGTGTGTGTGTGTGTGTGTGTGGAGGGTGTGTGTGTGTGTGTGTGTGTGTTGGAGGTGTGTGTGTGTGTGTGTTTGTGTGTGTTGGAGGTGTGTTTGTGTGTGTGGAGGTGTGTGTATGTGTGTGTTGGAGGGTGTGTGTGTGTGTGTGTGCATGTGTTGGAGTGTGTTTGTGTTGGAGGGTGTGTGTGTGTGTGTGTTGGAGGGGTGTGTGTGTGTGTGTTGGAGGATGTGTGCATGTGTTGGAGTGTGTGTGTGTTTGTGTGTGTGTGTTGGAGTGTGTGTGTGGGTGTGTGTGTGTGTGTGTGTGTGGGGAGGGTGTGTGTTTGTGTGTGGTGGAGGGTGTGTGTGTGTGTTGTGTGTGTGTGTGTGTGTGTGTGTGTGTGTCTGTGTGTGTGTGTGTGTTGGAGGTGTGTGTGTGTGTGTGTGTGTGTGTTGGAGGGTGTGTGTGTGTGTGTTGGATGGTGTGTGTGTGTGTTGGAGGGTGGGTGTGTGTGTGTGTTTGAGGGTGGGTTGTGTGTGTGTTGGAGGGTGTGTGTGTGTGTTGGA